>NW_026731586.1:212500-436832 GCF_028476545.2 Physella acuta
AATTTGACACTTTTTACGTTAAATATTACCCCAGGTGTAAGCCAATACATCTCATCGCACTTGTTAAGGTTTGCTGCTCTCGTGTTGGTGTCGACACTACTGACATGACTAAAAAACGGATAAGCTGGGAAAATGGATGTTCCAGTTCAAAAATTTTGACGAAATTTGAAACCTGACCGTTTTTGGCCCATAGAGAAGCCAATGGCTGAAAAAGATTTCATTCCTAAATAATTAGCTTTGTAACCAGTTCTTCTAGTAAAACTACCGCATTACTAATTTAACAGATGCTATATATGTATACAATAAAGCATTACAGATATAACATGCAATCTTCCAGTAAACCTTTCCGTATCAAAAATAGATCAAAATATATTAAGAGTGTAACATATAGTGTTGTAGATGAAGCATGCAATCTTATGGTAAAACTTACCCTATTACAAATATAACAGAATATATTTTTGTAAAGTATCGGTGGTTTATCAACCATAACTATGTCCTCTGTATTGTTCAACTCTAGACAAGCCCTCCTTATGTCTTCATCATATGAAATTTTAGACGGCTTCGCATCACAACTGTCGATGATGTACCTAAAAGTAGGACTAAAACTATTGAATCTTACTTCTATATGTACAACCTTCACATTATTCAACGATATTGAATCAATGTTTCATTCGATCTTGTAAAACGTCAACCAAATCACTAAATTGGGCCATAAAGGTTATATATATGAATATAAATAAATAAATAAATAAATAAATAAATAAATATATATATATATATATATATATATATATATATATATATATATATATATATAAATATATATATATATATATATATATATATATATATATATATATATATATATATATATATATATAAATATAAATATATATGTAGATGTAGATGTAGATGTAGATGTAGATGTAGATGTAGATGTAGATGTAGATGTAGATGTAGATGTAGATGTAGATGTAGATGTAGATGTAGATGTAGATGTAGATGTAGATGTAGATGTAGATGTAGATGTAGATGTAGATGTAGATGTAGATGTAGATGTAGATGTAGATGTAGATGTAGATGTAGATGTAGATGTAGATGTAGATGTAGATGTAGATGTAGATGTAGATGTAGATGTAGATGTAGATGTAGATGTAGATGTAGATGTAGATGTAGATGTAGATGTAGATGTAGATGTAGATGTAGATGTAGATGTAGATGTAGATGTAGATGTAGATGTAGATGTAGATGTAGATGTAGATGTAGATGTAGATGTAGATGTAGATGTAGATGTAGATGTAGATGTAGATGTAGATGTAGATGTAGATGTAGATGTAGATGTAGATGTAGATGTAGATGTAGATGTAGATGTAGATGTAGATGTAGATGTAGATGTAGATGTAGATGTAGATGTAGATGTAGATGTAGATGTAGATGTAGATGAAGATGTAGATGTAGATGTAGATGTAGATGTAGATGTAGATGTAGATGTAGATGTAGATGTAGATGTAGATGTAGATGTAGATGTAGATGTAGATGTAGATGTAGATGTAGATGTAGATGTAGATGTAGATGTATTAATAGATGGTAATGCCATAATGGTTTTAAAAAAATTATTTTACACAAACTAAATATAAGAATAAAAGATCTTTGCTGTACAAACTTATTTGGGAAACATCCAGTGAATGTGATGTTTTCCATTTTATGAAGGAGGACGCAGGATGGTTCTCTGAGAGAAATACGTATCAACTGATCATAATCGACTTCCTTGAGCATGCTCTGATTATCGTCGCAATATACTTCGAAATCTGTTATTGGACGAGACTGTTCGATTTATCATAAGATTTCAATTGAAGAAAAACATTTGTTTGAACGATAGGCATACTGTTTAACTTTAGTTATAACTATAAACCTATGGTCCAAGTAGACAGAGGTTCAATCTAACTAGTTGATCGTCGACATTGAAAATAAATAAATGTTAAAATACAAAATACTACAAATCGTCTTTCACGAAAAAGGAGTGGGGGACTTCAAAAAATCATCAAGATGATCAATAGAACGGTAACACATTTTTAAAATACTGTATCTTCTGTCTTTAAGAATATATATGAAATTGTTTGAAATGATAACAATATAAAATTGAGTCAAACTTCTTGAGGATACAGATTATAAAATATCAGTTACAACTAAATCATCATACATTTATGTATTATTACTTATCTCACACCACTATTCGCTCTTTGAAACTGTTAAACGCTCTATAAACATTTAAACAAAATCTACCTACTTTAAAGTTTCCGTTGCATTGGGCGCAGTATTTGTTCCAGAACAGATGATTCGTTTCAATGTCAAAAACGAAATTGTAAACATCCAAAGTCATCATCTCTCGTGGGATGTCCGCCTCACACAGCTCTACGACCCTGGCCGGACCGGTGTAGTTGTCCGGACAAGACCTGATGGTCAAGGCTTGATAATCTGACTTTAGGGTCTCGCAGTGAAGTCTAGGTAGATTTTTCCGTGTCGTGTACTTGTAACTTCTGAAATCGTTAACACTACTGAGTGATGTGATCTTTTCATCGTTTTCTATCGTAAAATTATAATCATTTCGGGAAAGTTCTGGACAGCAGTTGTCGAAATACTCGCAGTAAGGACGCTGGCAAGAACAAACGAACTGTTGCGGCTCTAGTTTTAAATCTCTGGTGAGGTAATTATTTCCTTGGCACCACTTGGTACGAAATAGCTGTAAGTAGACGGTGGCTGACATAGTCGTTTTATTCCAGATCCAGTCGGATTCAGTTTCGTTTACTTCCACGTAAATTCCATGACTAAAATTATCGTGTTCAAATGCTAGTGATATAATACATACGTACCTTAGAGCAAAGCTAAGCATGGTTTGTATGCTACAGCAAATTGCTTTAACAAGTCAATCGGTTTTAAGGTTGTATAAAAATATTTGTGGAAATCACTATAACGATTGGCTGTCACAAGTAAAACGGAAACTAATCTTCAAACGTAGGCTTTAAAATTTCTATGATATACTAATATTACATAATACAGTAAAGTTTAAGTTCAAAGAGTCATTTATTTTAAAAATAAAACATACTATAATTTATCATAGATGAGTTTTCCAAAATGATGAAAGTACCTTCGAATTAAATTATTCATAAAATATTTATATTTAAGTAACAATTATTATAAAATATAGAATAAATTTAGTTATTCCAAAAGTAAGCTTAAACGAATAAATCCAACACTTAAAACACATCGTGTGCATTGCAATGTGAGCCACTATTTAATATAAACAATATACAAAAATTCTATACTCCAAAACTCATGTTAACTTTCAAGACAATGCAAGATAACGAGTAATAGAAAAGCATAGATTTTAGTTTCCAGCGTCACGACATCTTAAACGATGATATAAAATGTTTGTTTCAGTAATATAATACGCACATTGTTCCAAACTCATGTATTCCTAGCTAAGTGCAACAACAGAAGAGAGCATTGTCATTAGCTCTCATTATTCTATGTTTACATGGATCAAAGGAAATAAAAGCAACAAACACAATGTATATTGTTACTTCAGATACAAAGATCTCGTATGTATACAATCTAAAATGCATTGCATTCAATCTTTCGATGTCATACATACAATAAAATCGTGCATAACAAATTAACAGCACTCAAAACATCTAACATGTTCTAATCATGTAATAAAATACATGTAATTTATATCGCATTTTTATAACCATTCAATATTTCTTTTCCTTATTATTCTAGACGAGAAAATAAAGTTAATTAAGTATAATGTGTTTATCCACGCCATGCAAATTAGCATTGTATGAGAGCTTCCATTTTCATTTTCAATTTTTTTTTACTAAGTAATTCTAATTCGTTTGCATGTAGCTTATTTCAGTTTTTAATTACACTTTTAAAAGTATGAACTGTTTAAAAACATAGTAACAAAAATAAGATATCATTTTTAATCAGCAATCCTATCAATTTCCACGCATAATAAAATAACAACTCCAGATAACACAAAACGAAAATAATGGAGGTTGTAAGAATTGCTCAGCCCATTAAGAAAAGATATTTTCTTTTCATAACAAGGGACTAATTTAAAAACTCGTTTCATGCTACTCGCATGTACTCAACAGGCATCATCCTATATATTTAATCTGGTTTGCATACTATTTTAATAGCTTTCTTTTGAAAATGTCTGTACAATGAGAGTACGATAAAAATAGTTAAAGACAAATTTAATTTAATTACATTGTTTCCTGAAATTAAACGTGTGCCGTAATAAGCTTGGAAAGCATGTTTGCATAACTGTTATTTTAAAGGCATAAATAATGTCTTAAGAATCAGACAATGTAAGGTTTTACTGGTAAGACCTATGTGGATAAAAGACTATTTTGATAGGGAAATAAGAAGACGATACAGATTGCTCAAAACAATGGCCGCCTTCTCCTTCTGTTTAACATTCCCACGCAATAAAATCTTTACGAACATTTTATTGGAGTTTCAATACGCACATTTCCATATCGAAACATTTAAATATTTTCTACAGGATTTTTTTTTTTTTTTGCTTTTCATATGCGAATAATCCTCGCTGAAAAGATGTTTTCTTCACTTTTTAAGATTAAGTTTATTTTTTTAAACATTAACAATCATAGAGACAATGCTCAATCATATGTTGTTAACGATAGCGGTTTTTAAATTGTTTCGATGCAAACTATAGAAATTCCGTTTTAGAATAAATAAGTATACACAGAGAAAATTATCTAAAACATTGTGTTTGATGAGCATCTTAAGAAATAAGGATATTGCAATTAATATAGAAGGAAGCAAACAATGAACATGATGTTTCGCTTTTCAGCTTTAGGTCCAAAGAACTTGTATACATTTCTAAACGGAAAATAACGAATATATTCTTTAAATAGCTGGAAAACCAGAGGTCATTGTTATTAGTTAAATTTTCGGTTTCTGTGAAGTACTAGAAAACAGACATAGATTTTGAAATATTCAATTTAAAATATGTAACATGCTGCTTGAATACAATAAACTGAATAAACGACCAGCCATGCCGAAAATAAACTTTTATTACGCCTGTTTTGTAACCATGACCTTCCTTTGTAACATTGGATGTTGCCAGCGGATCCTCCATTGTTCCCTGGAACAAAACTTCGATGTCACCAGCTTCCTACTTGAGGCTGTTCTACAATAACTGGTGCATAGAAAACAAGTTTGTTAGTAGACGTAGGAATTTCGACTCGCAACAGATCTTCTGTTCTTGCCGGCGTCCGTATTGTGATTTATTCGACAACTGCTGCCCAGAACTATCTAAAAGTGATTTTGACTTTACATTACAGGGCGCAGAAATAACATCGCTCCACAGTGTTAACAATTTCAGAAGTTACAAGTACACGACAAGGAAAAATCTACCTCGACTTCACTGCGAGTCCCAGCGGTCATCGTCTCACGTCTTGACCATCCGGTCTTGTCCGGACAACTACACCGGTCCGGAGAGGGTCGTAGAGCTGTGTGAGGCGGACATCCCACGAGAGATGATGACTTTGGATGTTTACAATTTTGTTGTTGACATGGAAACGGATTATCTATTCTGGAACAAGTACTGCGCCCAGTGCAACGGGTACTCTAACGTAAGTGAATTTATAAAAACATTTAATCTTGTATCTATAAAAGCTGCTTAAGATTTCTTTTTACGTGATTGTGTATTTATTTATTTATATTTTTGATTGTCGGTTTCGCTTAACTAGAGAATCTGCACTAGGTGTAGAATTAAAAATTACGTAGGCCCTATTTATGAACAAAATAATGTTCTTTTTTTTAAAAAATGGTTATAAGCAAACTTATTTTAAGATTTATATTTAAATTAATGATATATTCATATGTAGAAACCCATGTTTAATTATAAAATTTGAAAACAAATACATTTTTTTCACAACATGGCTTCTACTTAAAATAGACTATGTTTTCCGTTTGAAATAGTTTCATGCAGTTCAAAACTTAATTTTCTGTCGCCTATAGCTTTAACGATATTTTCGTTTGTATTAATTAATAGGTTCCAACACTATTAAATTTAAAAATAGGAAACGCTATTACGGAGAACAAGCGGAAATTATTAATAATAATAATATCAAATATTGGGCTCGTGTTGAAAATATTTCATTTAATTGTATTGCAGGGAAATTCCTTCCAACATAAAAAAGTAAGAACAAAGTATAAATTAATTTTAGTTCATTAACCTGAAAAAAAATGTAAACTTACAGCTACGTCCAGTAAGAGAATTGGAATTATTTTGCCAAGATTACCAGATTATATACAAGGCAACGGAATATGACGAGATGATAAACATGTCACTCCGGGAACCATCCTGCCTCTTACGTCATCAAACATCAAACATGACATTCTCCAACTGTTTCCCAGAAATGTGAGTACCACATCCAGGCGGGTAAGAGCGTGGTTGCTAATCGAAAAGTGGCAGATAAAGCTCTATAACTGATGACAACATCCCGTCTTTGAGATAAACTATAAAATCATATAACCGCTGCCTTTGTAGTTTGTTTTTAGAAGCACAACGAACATAGAAACGGATCCAAAGTAGAAAAGGAGGCTGAAATTAGAGTCAATGAACCATATGCCTCATAATATGTTAACATTTAATCGATCATTTATGTTTAATGACATTAATTAATGTACCACACATTAGATGTTCATGTTATGTTAGATCAAATAACAATAAGTATTTTATTCCAACCAAATAAGTGATTTATAAACTAAACAAAAAGTTTCCCATTTACCCAATGCAAACTATTTTTGCAGCCATAATTTTAGACGAGGGATACAATCAGTTTCAGACGTCTCACCATATATATATATATATATATATAATATATATATGAGAGAGAGAGAGAGAGAGAGAGAGAGAGAGAGAGAGAGAGAGAGACAGAGAGAGAGAGAGAGAGAGCAGTAAAAACAGGTAATTTTTCTTTTTAAATATGTAATTTAGGTACGTCATAGACACGTGTGACTTTGCGCCCTCTGAATGGAAATATGACGAGGAGGTAGAGAGGTCATGTTCGCAGTTTACCAACACGATGGATCAAGTTTTTACTGTTAACCCGGTTAAAATGTATAAGAACATTTTCTGTTACATTTGTAACAAAGTAAGTTTTGAAAGAACTTCCTATTTGATATGACAAGTTCCGCTATAATAGAAAGTCATGCTCTACATTACTTAAAACGATAGGTGTTTATGGAATATTTTCTAATTTATTTGTTAACTGTTTTTTTTAATAGAATGTCTTCTATTTCAGAACATATACCCGAATGAAAAGGAAACACGGGTTGGAGATAGCTCCGCCATTTTTGAGGCAGTTCAACCCCTTCCACAGCTTATCCAGTTCCCCAGACAAGACATAAACAACGATACTAGCAAGATAGAGTCAAACCTAAACCAGTGTGAAGAGACTCATTGGCTTTCGCCTGATGTAAGTTGTCCTAAAACATCCGTGAGTTAGGTACCCATCAGAGGTGCACGGATTCAGGGACAGTCTACTGACTTGAACCCGGAGTCGAACGAGAGACTTTCTGGTTAGCAGCCAAACGCTCTACCAGTTAGACCACTCCGTCCTATTTGTTGATTAATAATGTAGTTACTGTAATTAAATCGAATTTTCTTTCGCTATCCGGTCTTGGGATAGACAAGTGGTCCTAGAAATTAGATCATTAATTAGTTGAATAGAGGTTAACTCAAAGCAATTTCCAGCACGCCGACCAATATTTTGAAATTTCTTGCACGTAGTGATTAGTAAATTTTGAAAGGTTTCTTTGTAGAGTTGAGTACTGTAGGCTGTTAGCAGTCTAGTTCTCTGCCGCTAGGCTACTTCTTCCATTCATTCCTTAATTAGGAAGCTAAATACATTTATATTAAAATATAAGCCTATATAAAAAAAAATGTATTTAAAGATGCTTATGTATTTACTAATGAAGGCAGTAAGTCACGAATGTATTTACATAAGTCAGTAAAAGCTGATGTAATTGTTTCAGGGCACGTGTAAACCGCTCCACTGTAGCCCAGGTAAAAAGCTGATGTAATTGTTTCAGGGCACGTGTAAACCCCTCCACTGTAGCCCAGGTAAAAAGCTGATGTAATTGTTTCAGGGCACGTGTAAACCGCTCCACTGTAGTCCAGGTAAAAAGCTGATGTAATTGTTTCAGGGCACGTGTAAACCCCTCCACTGTAGCCCAGGTAAAAAGCTGATGTAATTGTTTCAGGGCACGTGTAAACCCCTCCACTGTAGCCCAGGTAAAAAGCTGATGTAATTGTTCCAGGGCACGTGTAAACCGCTCCACTGTAGCCCAGGTAAAAAGCTGATGTAATTGTTTCAGGGCACGTGTAAACCGCTCCACTGTAGCCCAGGTAAAAAGCTGATGTAATTGTTTCAGGGCACGTGTAAACCGCTCCACTGTAGCCCAGGTAAAAAGCTGATGTAATTGTTTCAGGGCACGTGTAAACCCCTCCACTGTAGCCCAGGTAAAAAGCTGATGTAATTGTTTCAGGGCACGTGTAAACCCCTCCACTGTAGCCCAGGTAAAAAGCTGATGTAATTGTTTCAGGGCACGTGTAAACCGCTCCACTGTAGCCCAGGTAAAAAGCTGATGTAATTGTTCTAGGGCACGTGTAAACCGCTCCACTGTAGCCCAGGTAAAAAGCTGATGTAATTGTTTGAGGGCACGTGTAAACCCCTCCACTGTAGCCCAGGTAAAAAGCTGATGTAATTGTTTCAGGGCACGTGTAAACCGCTCCACTGTAGCCCAGGTAAAAAGCTGATGTAATTGTTTGAGGGCACGTGTAAACCCCTCCACTGTAGCCCAGGTAAAAAGCTGATGTAATTGTTTCAGGGCACGTGTAAACCGCTCCACTGTAGCCCAGGTAAAAAGCTGATGTAATTGTTTCAGGGCACGTGTAAACCCCTCCACTGTAGCCCAGGTAAAAAGCTGATGTAATTGTTTCAGGGCACGTGTAAACCGCTCCACTGTAGCCCAGGTAAAAAGCTGATGTAATTGTTTCAGGGCACGTGTAAACCGCTCCACTGTAGCCCAGGTAAAAAACTGATCTCCGGCAACTGCAGAACGTCCAACAGTGACGTCACAGGGCTGGGCTACAGACTGGGTACCTGGTTCATGCTGAGACCAACCGACGTCAAACTAGATCATTTTTCTTTGGAATCCATTAGTGGTAGCCTTGCTTCTCAGGTGCCGTTTATATTTTTATTTGATTTGTTTTTAATCAAAAAGTAAGATTATTTTGCTCGTCTGGGTTCTACTTCTAATTGTCTAATTGTCTATCTTCTTACTTTATGTAGACTACTTGCATAGAAATAAGTTTTTTATTGATAATGCCATATGATAAGGTTCTTGTTTATCGGTTGCTCAATTTCGAAAGACCACAAGGTGTTTGCAATGGATCAATCAAATTCCTACTGATTTTCAGATGCAAAACGAGACAAATCTGAAAGCAAGGGCTATTCGGTTGCTGTTTGAGACATCTATATTCTCTGTAGGAAAACACACTGGAGTATATAAAAATAATTCTCCACTTCTGATAACGGCTGATATTTTCATCCTTGCGCAATTAGAGATATCAAGAGATGATTTTGAAGATTTTATTGTGAATACATTGATTAGAACTCCGTTAACTATTGCAGAAAACACAGACATTTATGTTGTCCCATATTTAAGGTCAGGGAACTTAACAGATTTCCATTTAAAAGCATGTCGTCGTTGGATTTCCGAACGCTGCTTATATGAACAATTGTATTCAAACTCCAAAGTTAATAATAATAATTTTAAATCGCAGAGACTTGCTTGTGAAGGTGACGAATACTTTAGTATGTAGTTTTGTAAGTTTCAACAAGTCAGAATATATCGTGGATGCTGTCAACACCGATGTCCCACCAACCGTGACAGTCACTGTTTATCTTGGAAACACCAAGTTGATCTTCTCAAAGGTGTCAGAGATCAACATGTTGGAGATTGACGGCGATGGTGTGTTGAATGTTTGTCGTGAGGCGCTGGACGAGAAACTCGCCTCTATGGCGAAAACTCAAAATGAACTGATCTATTACGCTAATCTCACTTGCATGTCCGCGTCAATGCTGTGTCTCCTGGTGTCTTTAGTGACGTACATCCGGTTTTCTGAGCTGAGAAACAGTGCAGGCAAAAACAACATGTTCCTGTGTACAAGTCTTTTACTGGCTCAAGCATCTTTGTTGGCCAGTTCTTATCTGTAAGTTTTTTTGGTTGCTTGTTCACTATTGTCCACCTAATTAAACACATTCATTGTAGAAAATTTAATGTCTGTCTAGCTTGTTGACAATCAGTGTTTCTTCCAGACTTTTTTTCTCAGGGGCGGACACTTAAAATATTTTTTGTGGGGGGCGGGGGGGCGGTAGACTTTATTTGTGGGGGGGGGCGGACACTGTTAAAATTATATATTTTCTATATAAATTTCATTTCGTTTGGGGGGGGGAGGGGGTAAAAAATTTTTCGAAGAGATGCCTGGAAGAAACTCTGTTGACAATTTAGTTTTATTGTTTATAAATCTTGCTAAGTGTTGCTAGTGTCGGACATATAGTTTTGTTAAATGGAGTTTTTAATTTAAACATACAACAATTGTTTATTATAAAGATCTCTATCTTGTGATCAACTAGGTTTCATGTTTCTATGTGAAACATTAGACCCAAAAATAGTAAATCATATAATTTTTAATTATATAAGCAATATTTTATTGGATCTTAATGTCTATTAAGCATGTGATTTTGTGGCTCATTCTATCATTATATACTATAAAATTCACCAATCGTAAGTTAAGTCCTCATCTTTTTGTGTGGACGTTCAATAGCGAGCAATGAAACGTAAATCATCAGCTCCGCTATTGGACCTCGGCGACCCATTTTATTATTTTTATGTCATACTAACACTCTTTTTTTTTCTTATTTCTACATTTCTTAGCTCGGGTTACCTATATTTCTGCATCGCTTTTGGAATATCTACTCACTTTCTCTGGGTGTGGAGTTTCGCCTGGACTTCAGTGTGCAGCGTTAGCATGCTCCAAATGGTGTCAACTAAATATAAAAAACCACAAAAACCAGCAGATGAACAACGAACTTTGGTTAAAAATATTCTCTTAACCCTTGCCCTGCCGACCATTTCTGTATCCATTGTTGTGATTTCATCTCGGATACTAAGCCAAGGTCGGAAGATAGGAAACGGCGAATTCAACTGCTTCATTGATTATAGCATTCACTTAGGTTTGATTTTAAATCTTAATTTTTACATGTACTTGTTAAAACTTTACACATTTGTTTCGTAGAGTAACATAATCTTTTTCTAATCTTGCAAATACATTGCATATTTTTAATATCATCTCTTCAAGCTCTCTGATGCTGAACTGGTATACTGAAAAAAAATTTGGGGTATTTGTTTAAGGACGACAAAATGTTCCCTGTTTATAAGTTATAATTTATCTACACGCCCTAACACATCAAGTTATATATTATGACTGCACACCTCAAACACAGTAGTAATGTAATTCATTGACATTCACCTTCCAGAAATTGTTATTCTTAGTAATGAGAATAGTTACATTTTAATGCAATTTACCCACCCTAAGTTTTGTCATTTTTCTTTCGATTCTTACACACAGGGTTGTGCCTGATCACTCCTCTAGCTCTAATCACCGTGTGTAATGTGGCTTTGTTCATCGTCAACGTCGTCAGGATCTACACCATCAGCAGATCTGTCACACAACAGGACAAAATCAGCACCAGCGATAGACAGCTCTCTGTGGTCTATGTTACGCTGTCTTTGATGACCGGAGCATTATGGCTGTTTGCCATCGTTGGAGAAGGGACGGGATCGAAACCACTTACGTTAGTATAAGCTGAAAGCTGTAAATGCATTTTTGGTTAATTAATGCATCAGAAATAGAATTAACTATGTCAGTTGTAGTTTTTGATAATATTTGATATGATATTTACACATGTCTTCATTTGTAATCTAACTGTAATATGCATAAAGTACAAAAAATTGCGTATTATTACTAAAATAATTATTTATAATAGAACAAAACTATATTCCACAGGTTCACATCAATTATACTAAACGGCTTACAAGGTGTTTTCTTCTTTGTGGCGTGTATCTGCAACAATCGAGTAGTCAGACTGTACTGTCCATCAATCGGACAACGTGACGTCACATCCAAAACACCATTCACAACTTAATCGATCCAGCACTAGCATTAAACATACTTGCTCGATCACGGATTAAAGAAAAATCTATGTCTATTAATTTAATTATTCTCTAATCTCATTATTAGTACCAGCTATAGTTTGTGTTCTTGGTAATATGTTTGCTTATTTTAAACCAATACATTTATTGTTGAAAGAAAAAAGTACTTACAAACATTAAATTTAAATAAATACCTAGAAAAATGCATAGAAAACGCTTTGCTTCTTTGATGAAACTTGTTCTTTGAAGTCTGTTTGATGGACTGGGCTTCTGGAGTTTGTGTTTTAGATTATGGATTTCCAGTGCCTCTAGCTTTGTATATTGAGTGAGGATTTTCGATTATCTTCCTTCTTATATTGAGCTAAGAGCGGCTATTTCCTCCATTGCTTTTATATGCGTTGTTTTCATAGCTCCTGTCATTATTCTCAAACCAATGTTCTGAACTTTGTCAATTTTGCTAATATTTGTTTTTGTTGCTGAGCCCCAAGGTGAAGCACCATATTCTAACGTAGGTCTCATATAGCTGGTGTAGGTTTTTTTTTCAGGATGTGATGATATGCTCCCCAGTCTGTTCCGATCAGTTTCCTCATTAGATTAAGTCTTTTAATCCCATTACTTTGTGTTTTCTATTTGTTTTCTCCAGGTAAGTCGTGTGTCGAAAGTGTCTCCTAGGTATTTGGGGTGGTCATTTTTTTTCTAGCTCTTGGTTTTCTAGGGTTAGTTTCATTTTTTTATGTTTAGTTGATAGGGTGAAGATTGAATCGGTTGTTTTCTTGGTATTAATAGATAAGCCCCAGTTTTTGTTCCATTTGATGAGCTTGTCAAGTGTTTCCTGAAGACGAAATTTTGAAGTACCAATATATTCCTCTGTGCTTATTAGTGAAAGGTCGTTTTTTTACTCTCCTTGGGATGTTTTCATTTAAGTCCTTTATATAAATGAGAAAGAGAGTAGAAGACAAGACTCCTCCTTGAGGGACTCAATTTTTTATAGTTACAGTATGACTTCTTTTTCCTTGCATGGAGACTGATGCTTTTCAGTTGTTTAGGTAACCTTTGATCCAGTTTAGCACGTTATGAGATAACGAGAAAAATGGCCCGTTGAGGAAGGATACACCGGGCGCTAGGTTGATAGTGCTGTCTCTTTTCTCTAAACTAAAACCAACCCACCCCCCACCCATCCCCACCCCCCACCCCCACCCCCCCAAAACACTTCCCCCCCCCCACCCCCAACCCACCCCTACCCCCACCCCCACCCACCCCCACCTCCCAAAAAACATGTCTACCGTCCCATTCAACGAAATATAATTATATACTTTTTCCAGTGTCCGCCCCCCTCCCCGAAAATTCTACCCCCGCCCCCGAAAATTTCAATTACCCCCACCCCTCTCCGGGGAGGAAAAAGTCTGAAAGAAACACTGGTGTCGCGCTTAGCCACTACCCGAAGAATTGCATTAAAGAAATTGCAAGAAAACCACTTTTTAGAATAGACACATTAATTAGGCGGTAATTTTATTATAGAGTATCGATGAGGAAACCACCCCACCCCACCCCCCCACACACACACACACCACCCCCACCCCCCCCCCCCACCCCCACCCCCCCACTCCCAAAAAAAACATGTCTACCGTCCCATTCAACGAAATATAATTAAATACTTTTTCCAGTGTCCGCCCCCCTCCCCGAAAATTCTACCCCCGCCCCCGAAAATTTCAATTACCCCCACCCCTCTCCGGGGAGGAAAAAGTCTGAAAGAAACACTGGTGTCGCGCTTAGCCACTACCCGAAGAATTGCATTAAAGAAATTGCAAGAAAACCACTTTTTAGAATAGACACATTAATTAGGCGGTAATTTTATTATAGAGTATCGATGAGGAAACCACCCCACCCCACCCCCCCACACACACACACACCACCCCCACCCCCCCACCCCCACCCCCCCCACTCCCAAAAAAAACATGTCTACCGTCCCATTCAACGAAATATAATTAAATACTTTTTCCAGTGTCCGCCCCCCTCCCCGAAAATTCTACCCCCGCCCCCGAAAATTTCAATTACCCCCACCCCTCTCCGGGGAGGAAAAAGTCTGAAAGAAACACTGGTGTCGCGCTTAGCCACTACCCGAAGAATTGCATTAAAGAAATTGCAAGAAAACCACTTTTTAGATTAGACACATTAATTGGGGGGGGGGCTTAGACGTTCTTACGCGGGGGGTGGGGCTTCGCCCCTACCTGAAGAATTATATGCAAGAAACTCTTCACGCAAACCATTTAGATTAGACAAAATTTCCTTTTTTTCAATGTTTACGCGATAATCAATGACGTCATATTACTGTGTGCACTCTCTGGTTTGAGATTATGTTCTACTCTATGCTAAATGTGACCGCGTCATACTTCGTTTTTCGAATTACTGTGCATGTTTTTATTTTGCTTGTGTTTTCTCTAGAGCGTTCTTGTCAGACAGATAGATAGATAGATAGATAGATAGACAGACAGCGAAACTATTATTATAGATTGATGGTTTATTAGCTTTAGAATTAGAACTTGCTCCCAGACCTTGTCAAAGGCTTTTTTAAAGTCGACCCACACTATTGAGGTTGGTTTTTTTCCTGGAAAGCCATCTTCTATTTCCTGAGAAATGAAGGTGATTTGGTCTTCAGTAGATCTGCACTTCCTGAAGCCTACCTGTCCGTCTGATAGTAGATTGTTCGATTCTAGAAACCAGGTCAGTCTGTTGTTTACTACTCTTTCCATCAGTTTACAAACGAAGCTTGTTAAACTTACTGGGCGAGAGCTATCGACTTTGTTCCTGGATTTTCCTATTTTGAGACCAGGTATCATGATTGCTTTTTTTCCAAATATTTGGGATTTTCCCAGATTTCCAGCTTGCATAAAACATTTGGAGCAGTTTTTTCTTAGCAATGTGGCCCATGAGCATATCATTTGAGATTTTGTCAGGGCCTGGAGCTTGCTTAAGTTTGAGGAGCTTCATTGCTTCTCCAAGCTCCTTCGTGCTAATCAGAGCTACCATTCCAGTGGAGGAGGGGGGAGAAACTTTCTGTAGTTTTTATTTAACTTCAGTTTGATTTTTAACCTCTTCTACTCTTTGGTGGCTGATATTTATTTGTCCCATTTTGCTGAAGTGGATTATAAATTCTTTAGCTGCATCCTTTTCCGTTTTGATCGTGTTTTCTATGTCGATGACTATGGGAGTAGCTCTGTTTTCTTCTTTGTTTAGCCTTTTTGCAATACTCCAGAGTTTGTGACCATCTCTATCCACATCGTTGGCCGTCCCGGTAGATTTCTAAGAGAAGTGGAGCGCATTTTTAAAAAAATATTTGAATTGATAAAATAAATATAAACGGCTTTTCACCGGCGTATATTCAATAAAAAAAAACAATAATTCCCAATAAGCTGGCAGTTTTTTAAAATGTAACTATAGTTTTATCGTTTGCAATAATTTAAAAAGATGTGTTTTTAAATTTAAAATGAGCTTTGCTATTTTCAAAAGGCTTCAGATTCAATTATTCATAAAATTGTTCAGCTTAGATTAGTTTTTTTTTCAAAAATAACAAACTAAGCTTAAATAAATGAACAAAAATTCATGAAAATAAATATAATATGTCTCGTGTTTTGCAATCAAAACGCACAATAGATTAAACAGTAGGCGTATAATTTATTTTTTTCGAAATAACATTTTCGTGTTTTTTTTTTGCTATGCAAGCATTTAATGCAATACAAAAGACTGGAGTTTTTTTTAGCATTGCGAAATCTCAAACATCTTTAAAAAGTTGTCCCAGTAATATAATATGCACATTGTTCAAAACTCGTGTATTGTTGGATAAGTGCAAAAACAGAAGAGAGCGTTGTCATCTGCTAGCATTACTCTATTTATTTATTGTTATAAGGCATTACAAGATTTCTAAAGATAATAAATCGTGACTTCATGTAAAATGATCAAGTATTTATACAATATAAAATTCAATAATTTAAATCTTTTGACTTCGTGCATTTACCCATTTATTGAAATCGGGCATACTTAATTTATAACATTTCAAACATTCCAAACTCGCTTCAATCATGTAATAAAATACACGTACATTTTTTTTTGTAGCCATTAAAATATTATATGATATTCTTAATTTTAACTATAATGGCCAAAACAACTGAAGTTTCTAAGTCAAGCCCATCTCTGCCTTGCTAATTAGCTTGCAAATGAGAGCTTCCATTAGCATCTTGAAATATCTTATATATTTTAATTTTTAAGCATGTAGGGTTTGTTAATTGCATATGTTTAAATAGAACTGGTTTAAAAGAGAGTAAGACGATTTTGATATCATATTTAAAATTTGCAAGCACGATTAAATAAATATTCCAAATGACAAAAATGCGGAAATGCTTTCATCAAATTTTCTCATATATTCTAATTTAACATTAGGGGAATGACACTAGATCTATGGACACGTTGATTATTTGTTTTTTTTTAATACTTACATTTTTCAAATAGAGAAGAATCGCCCCAAACAAGTATTACGCACCAAGTCAACTTAAAACTTGGAGTATGATAAAGCTGAAAAATTAGTGTTTTTTAAGGAATCATTGATAACATTTTTCAGAAATTGGAAAGAGCGTAAAGTAGTCCTTCCGGTCCCGGAAATTGCACAATATTTAAAAGCAATCAGCGAATAAGATCATAGACTTATTTATGAAATTTTGTCTGCCTAACTGCAACAGTACTCAAGTTATTTGGCATTTTAGAATATAAAAAAGAGAACCATTTGTGAATATAAGCAGTAATAATTAAAAATATTCTAAGTATAAGATCATTTATATGATATTTCGTCTACGCAACTGAAACAGTTTTCAAGTTAATGTTTTTCCAACGGAAAATTACCTATTTCGATTGCCAGAAATATATTTCTATATAAGAAATTTAGTTTACCTAACTTTAGTTGTTGTATGTTATCAATTTTTTAAGAGACCAGAAGTATTGTACATGCCACTTCCGGTACCGTAAATCAGTTTTTACACAATTATAATACTTTTTCTATACTCTGTATACAACTTCCAATGACTTTTGTGAATTACAAGCATTTTGTACTGACATGAAGGCGGACCATGAGTTTAGGAATTGATTTCTGAGCTTTTGTTCATATTTTGAGCTGAGCACTAAATTTGAGTAGAGTCGATGAATAGTATTTTACTTTTCCTCTCAAATTTTTTGTCGTCATAAAACCAATAAGCACAGCACCGGATACTGTCGCATGCAATGCATCAGTCGGAAGTTTAATTCTGCGACTAGTAAGCTATAAAAAGGTAGAACTTTCTTAACTGTCCACCTTCAGAGTCAATACACAGATGAAGTGGACTGGCTTGACCTCTGACCCAGATAAGCTCAAACTAACCTAAATACAGCAATTAGAAAATATCTTTTCTATATGTTACTTTAAGATTCCAAGCAAATTTACAAAGAGTCACGTTTTTCTTTTATTTTTATTGAAGCAATTTATATAAAAGAGAAGTGTACAATTTCAGACATCATTGCAAATATATTTTTTTCAAAAAACTTGATATTGTTAAGGAAAATTATTTTTAAAAAAACTGCTTGATAATCACAAAACAATATTTATTGTGAATGTTTGTTATGACTAATTGCTGATTAATTTCAAGGAAAATATGCATTGTGCAGAAAACCATGATGAATATTTTGTTGAAGGTTTTGAACATGCATATTTATTTGTATTATGATGAAATACTTTTAATATATGTATTTATTGACAACATAATCTAAGATTATTGTGTTCATAAAGATCGGATGAAAAACTCAGAAATGCATTTTATCTTTTTATGTTCAATTATTTTTACTATTAAATATTAATATGACACGCATAAATATACTCTTTATCAACAACGGAGAATTTTCATTTATTTTAATAGAAAGTTGTTTTAACAGAATAAATAACGACCACATGAAAATATCGTTGGACATTATGCACGTATGTTACATTGGGGTAAAAAATTCAGTTGTAGGTAAAAAAACCTCTGTACAATAAATTTAAAATATATAAAAGACTTGAAGCTTCAGATTTTTAAAAGAAACTCTAAAATTATACCCTTTTTTTTAATTTAAGAAAAGAAAAAATTGAATTGTGATAATAATTGAAAAATAAAGAAAAAAAATTAATAATTATATCCTTATTCACGAAAACATATTTAATTGCATAATAGCTACAAAGCCTTTTTGTGGCTTGACAGACTTCACTTACTTAATCTTCGTCAATCACTGTGGAGTATAGGGCAGCAACAAATCTCCGCCATACCACTTTGTCTTGTGAGAGAGTTTATCCCGTCAGCCCCCAGATAAATGCCAACAGGAGAGTAATTGTTCAACCCAGACTATTGCTAGCATCATGTTCATCTAGAGTCGGAGGTTAAACATAAGGACCGAAAAATTATCTCAAAAAACAAAGCACAAAAAACAATGTAGAACGTAATAAAATTTTTATGAAAAGTTGAAAGGGGAGCAGTGGCATCGATAAAATCTAAAACGTAAAAGTCTGAAGCCCAGTGTATCTTGTGCACAAAGGGAAAATAGCATAAGCACATGCAGCAACACAGGGTGATTTTATTTTTATTTTAAATGACACAAAAACCGCTTACACAAGAGATTAAAAAAAACTTTTCAAAAGGTTTGAATCTAAATCTATAGAAAAATACCAAACAATTCAAGTAGTGTGTCAAAAAATGAAATGTACTTTCAGAATAACTGCGTAGCTATCTGAAATTTATATTTTTTGTGTATTTACACACTAATCTGTGTGGTATTTTCTGATGCATCTTGCACCTATGGATTAATCAATAAGCATTTCTTTAAATAATAGGATACATTTTATACAAACGTATTTGAGAAACTCCAATATTGTTCTTTTCTATTATTATAATTTTTTTTTAAATACATTTACATTACTTGCTCAGTAATTAACTGTAAATAACTTATTTTATTTATACAATTCTTCAATGGAAATATACACAACAGAACTAGGTACGACACATTTTAAATGCTTTGAATCAACTACATGTTTCCTAAATAATGAGTGTTTCTACAATTTGAAATTTATAATTTCTATTATAATATTTGCAATCAAATTATTTACTATTACATAGGAAACTATTTAAATGAACAAAATATATAACATAATATCTTGGAATTTAAAAAAAATACAATTAATATTTGTTATTTATTTTTAACAAGCAATCTTTTTTTTTAAATATTTTCTATCCAATGCCGCTATTTTTAAATAGATGTTGGGATTTAATAAATATTATTTATAATGAATGTCGTCTGTTGATCTGTGCCCTAGCTTGTCTATTTAGAGCCAGTACAAGTTCTATTCAGTTGTGTAATTTCTTGTAGATGTATCTTGACGTTGTCCAATTAATGACCAGTACAGTTTGACCACACGCCGATTACATATATACGCCACAAAGAAGAAAACACCTTGTAAGCCGTTAAGTATAATTGATGTAAACCTGTGGGAAGTAACAATAACTAATAATTTACTTTAAAGCTATGTGTAAAGATTTATTTGTATAAAAAAAATGTTTAAATATTAAATTATTTATAAGTTATACTATGTTTAAAACGTCATATATTTAATTGAATTTGATTAAAATTATAGTTCTGCTCGTTTAAATTAAATACTCACTGAAGTGGTTTCGAACCCGTGGCTTCTCCAACGATGGCAAACAGCCAGAATGCTCCGGTCATCAACGACAGCTTCACGTAGACCACAGAGAGCTGTCTATCGCTGGTGCTGAAGTTGTCCTGTTGTGTGACAGATCTGCTGATGGTGTAGATCTTGACGACGGTGGCGATAAAGAAAGCCACATTACACACAGTGATGAAAGCGAGAGGGGTGATCATATACACACCTGGTAGGAAATATGGTCTGCTTTTAAATAGAGTGGTATTTATCTCCCCTAAATATTCTTGCAATGTAAAAAACAATAGGATGGAATCGGCAACAAAAATAATTGTGCTCCAAATAAACCCAAACTATATGTATACTATTGATAGGAAAATTAATTAATTTTAAAACTTAATTAAATATCTAATTAAGACACTTATGTCACAATGCATCGTCGTCGAGTTTTGACATACGCGAATATTTTGAAAGAAATAGATCCCGGTATAAGTGGTCGAAATTTGCTCGCAAGTTTCTGTCTATGGTTTTTCCGACTGATTGAGGAGAAAATAGTAGAGATATGTTAACAACTCGATTTAGACTTGTTGCACAATTACAATACTACCTCTACGATATAAGAAACTCAAACAAAGAGGCCAAAGTGAATCGTTGTTATATTTTCTCTTTTGCTTATACGTAACGCAGTGGTCGGGACGTTAAACGACGTAAAATTAAACTTTAATTCCCAATTAACCCGGCAGTGTACTTTTACTATCACTGTCTTTACCCGTATACAACAAAAATAGTCCTAAACAAGGTTTTACAAAACTATTTAGGGGAAAGGCGAATAGAACAATCACTGAACTCCTGATTTTTCTTCATAAAGGGTTACGAAAAGTTGAATATCCGTACAGGTATTGTATTATTGGAAGGCTGTATTTCTCATGTATTCTTATTTAGAAACATTTGTAAGCTAACATTTGAAGATCAAACCTAGTAGTAGAATTGAATCAATTAGACATGTCAATTCGCCGTATCCAATTTTCTGGCCTTGGGTTAGTATTTGAGACGAAATCACAACAGCGGCTACAGAAACTGTTGGCAGGATCAGCGTTAAGGCAATATTTTTAACCAAGACACGTCTTTCATCTTCCGGTGTTTGTGGTATCCGAACCTGTGCTGTAAACACCTGAAGCATACGAAAGTTGCACATGAAGGTCCAAGCAAAATTCCACAGCCAGAGAAAGTGTGTTGACATTCCCAAAGCGATGCAGATATGTTTGTAACCAGAGCTGGGAATAGTAGAAATAAAAAGTGAGAGTATTAGTACAAAGTAGCAGATTTTACGTGAATAGTATGCTTAAATGGTGGAGAGCTTACTAGAACAAGTTCAATTAAAGCTTTCAAGACCATATGTATTTTTTGAGTCAACCTAGCAGATAACATTTTGGGTTAAGGTTTACCAATATTTATTGAACATTCTATGTTAACAAAACAACTGTTTTTGCATTTTAGAACAGTTTTCGTAACTAGAAGTTTGAAATTATTGCGAAGTAAATAAAAAAAGTGTTTAAAATATTGAAAAGATATTGCCATTCGATAAATTTTATCAGTGGTGTTCGCACTCCTATCTGAATACATCGTCACATATAAAATAAAATCTAACTTTACACTTTGTGTGGTTTGTTCAACAAGCCGAGCACACTTACAAATATAAGTAATAATAGATTTTACAAAGTGCATAGTTATACAGACAAAAACGTCTTACATATAAGAACTGGCCAACAAAGATGCCTGAGCCAGTAAAAGACTTGTACACAGGAACATGTTGTTTTTGCCTGCACTGTTTCTCAGCTCAGAAAACCGGATGTACGTCACTAAAGACACCAGGAGACACAGCATTGACGCGGACATGCAAGTGAGAGTCAGTACATTGGCGTAATAGTTCAGTTCATATGGAGTTTTCGCCAGAGAGTCGAGTTTCTCGTCCAACGCTTCACGACAAACATTCAACACACCATCGCCGTCAATCTCCAACATGTTGATCTCTGACACCTTTGAGAAGATCAACTTGGTGTTTCCAAGATCAACCGTGACTGTCACAGTTGGTGGGACATCGGTGATGTTGGCATCCACGGTGTATTCTGACTTGTTAAAACTTATAAAACTACATAGTAAGGTATTTGTCACCTTTACCAGCGATTCCTTACGAACTGACATATTATATTGAGCATAGTTTTCGTCACGCCATGTGTACGTGAAGCAATCATCAAACTTTCCACTACACCATTCAAATAAAGAAATGTTCTCAAAGTCACCCAACCAGACATAGGGCACAAAATTGTAGTCTTTACGTTCTGTTACATTTGACGGAGTTCTTAGCAGGTTTTTTACTATAAATTCTTCAATCTCGTCTCTTGGTTGTTTTTTGGGTGCAACTATCACAATATCAGTCAGAATTACAATAGGGGATTTAAGTCTATACATAGTAGCCCTTTCACCTTCCGATGAAATAACTTTATTCCATTCCAACGAATAATTTATTGCCATAAGATTAAACATGTCTTGAATCTACAACAAAAATTAGATGTAATGATCAGGCAAGTATATATATATATACATATATATATATATATATATATATATATATATATATATATATATATATATATATATATATATATATATATATATATATATTATAATACATATTAAATAATACATATCAAATAATACATATAGGAAATTTTAAACATAAAACACAATTTCACAAACTGTAACAATATCATCAACCACGCTTAAACGGCTAAAACTTTTAACTCCTACTTTAAACTCCACATTTACAATAACATGATTTTAAAGAAATGTAACTCTAATATAACAATCTGAATAAAAACAAACCAATACTGAAATCTAACCTTAAGAGAACAGCTTATGTAAATAAAAAAATTAAATAATATAAGAATAACAAATATAAATTAACTTTAGATAAAATAGTTAAAACTAAAAACAAACGTAATTTAGATTTCCAATGCACTGCCAAAAATAGTGTCAGTTGTAACTAACTTTGGCAAACAATATACAAAAGGGACTAAATCTTAGCCTAATCCCAATCATATTCATGTTCAAACTTAATATAAAGGCCTATATCTTTTATTAGTGTATCATATATAGAGTACTACATTCAAATCGTATACTCACCTTGGATTCAAAGCTCTGGCTAATGGAGAGCAGAGATTCCAACGTCAGGTTGACGTCTTCTGGTCTAAGCATGAACCAGGTTCTAAGTCTGTACCCCAGCCCTGTGACCTCAGTGTTGAACGTTCTACAGTTGCCAGAAATCAGGTGTTTTCCAGGTGCACAGTGGAGCGGTTTGGTGGTGCCCTGAAATAAAAATGTTAGAGTTTTTAAATGCTCTGGGTAAATTAAACTAGTGGTAGGTAAGTACAAAAAAACGATTACAATATTTGTCAGCAGGCACATGGAAATATTTTCTTTTGTTTCTTACATCCACGAAGAAACCATCCAACTGATTTGGTTAAACATAATTTTCAGCTAAGCCCAACTTGATCAGCAGTGTGACATTACATTATAAACTAACCACAATAACACTTAGAAAAAGTCTTCAAAAAAGTGTAAGTGTAATTAAGAAATTACTACCGAGAGCTCTCTATGCGATAATTTGTTCATGTGATGTCGTGATCGAATGGTAGTGCATAAAACTGCTGACATAACATTCTAAAATTCAAATTCGGGTTTACGTCGGTAAACGATTCTTGAACTGGAACACTTCAGGGACAGTAAAGGCGGCTGTAAATAGTGCTGGCCACATTAACTCTTCATATTTCAAGGAAAACAGAACTATGTTACCCCTCTAGCTCTATGGACCGTTAGTTTTGAAAAGGAATTTAACACTTTACCGTAATCGTGGCAAAGAGGGGTTAGGGAAATCGTCACTGCCATTTTTTTTAAATGCACATAGTTTTATTTATTTAAACCTCAAATTTAAATATCTCATCTCGTGAAGACAACAAATAGAATCGGAAGGTTTTGTTAAAACATACGTCAGCCGTAGACCATTGGGAAAGGTTCAACATTCTCCTCAAAGTGTCGTCGTGTGTTGCTAGACTAGAGAAGCGGATAAGCTGGGAAAAGGGAGGTTTCACTTGCAGAACGAGTGGGAATGTTAAAGATGGACTTTTCACATCAATTACTACACTATTCTGGAAAAAAATATAATTACGACGGTTTATAAAAAAAATTATCAAACCATTGATATATTTTTTAAAATAATATCTTATAATTCCGTGCTTTAAATAGTACAAAAAGAAATATTCTGTAAAAACTTACCTTATTACACATGAAACAGAAGATATTCTTGAAAAACTGTCGTGTATTACTAATGTATACCTGGTCTACAGTGTTGTTGAACTCCAGACATGCCCTTTCTATGTCCTCGTCTTCTGTCTCATTACATCTGTCTATCAAATACCTAATCAAGAAATGTTCAGAAAAATGTTCAGAATTTTTGTCGGCGTGCGAGCTAATACTTTAAATAAACCTTCACTCAAGTAATTCAAGATCTACAATTACTTGTTGATCCCTAGCCCGATGAAAAAAAAAAAAACCATTTAATAAAATAAGACCATTGGATGCTTTTTTAATTAAATCTTAATTATTAACAGAATGGTACAAAATCAATGCTTACAAAGGAAGATTTCTGTCTGTTGGTATTAAAACAGAAGTGTATTATTATTTATATTATTATTTATATTTAAAGAACAAATTATATGTGTTCTTTTTGTCCAACAATACATTAACGCTTGTTGTTAATACGCTTCTATAATCTTTTTTATTAACTAGCTACCGCTGTCGTCATAGATATAATTTCAGCAAAATCATTAAGAAATCAAAGAAAGAATCTCATTGAGCATGAACTGCAATACAAAGCGGACAATCTTAGTAAATTAGGTGACCTGAGTGATGGTGAAGAATTATATGACGTAGATGTCTTGTTAATCCATAGTATCTTTCTAGATCTTCTGAACCAGCCTGGGCCCTGGATATCCTGGACCAGTGTGGACCCTGGATAACCAGGACCAGTGTGGACACTAAGTCTCGTTGAATAGTGCAATGACAGGTACAAATTCACATCAAGCTCAAACAGTTTGCCACAAGTGCAACGTATATCTTAAAAATTATCACCTTATTACATAATGTTGCAGACATGCAACAATTAGTTGTTTTTTAAATTAAAGCACTTGTTAAAACTAAAATTATTTTTTTCTTTACTATACTCTGCATATACCTGTCAAAACAATATAAAGATATATTTTTCAATGATTTTAAAAAAGAATCATGCATTTAAGGGCTGGTTATAAATACGGCCCTTCTATTAATTAAAAAAACTAAAAGTAACTAGAAACTTAAATTAAAGAGCAGGACTGTGCTTACTCGTCTGGAAAACAGCCGGAGAATTCAAAATCAAATAATATATTATGACGTACGGCGCAGGATGGTTCTCGGAGTGAGATATTAATCATTTCATCATAATCCATTATCTTGTGCATCATCTGGTAGTCTTGGCAATATACTTCTAAATTTGTCACTGGACGCAGCTTTTAGAGAAAACAGAATTATAAGTTTTTATTACAATGTTTTATTCAATGTGCTTCCTTTTTCTGTCGTCAGTTTGTCTTTCATCATAGATCGAAACGGGCGAGCAAAATTTCAAACATTTCTAACCGACAGATTCCTTTCAAAGTTGGCACGTAGGTCAAGATTTAAAGTCAATGCAATATGACATCAAATGTGACTTGATTGAATGCTTAATTTTTTTATCAATTAATTAAAAGTTTCTGATTAGTAGGCAGACGTATACTACTCTTTCCGCACTACTATCACATTAGCACGTTTAGTTGGAGCGCAATATTTCTTCAGTCATGCAACTGAATTATCTATCTATATCTATACTACTAAAACTCAACTTCGTTTACATGTTTGAATATTTATTTGTTTGTCTGATTTACTACTGGAGAGAATCTGTCATATGTATAGACCTGTAAAATAGTATGTAGGTAGAGAACGATTTTTCTTTTCAGAGAGACTGTTAATAACAAATTTATTTAAAGACGTTAATTAATTTATTGATTTATTCATTGGTAGATTAACCACATTAATTTTAAAAGTTTCAAACAATAGCTTTATTTTGACTGAATAGTGGTGTCACATTATTTGTTTACTTTTTAGTGCAACATGTATAGACCTGTAAAATAGTATGTAGGTAGAGAACAATTTTTCTTTTCAGACAGACTTTTAATAACAAATTTATTTTAAGACGTTAATTAATTTATTGATTTATTCATTGGTAGATTAACCACATTAATTTTAAAAGTTTCAAACAATAGCTTTATTTTGACTGAATAGTGATGTCACATTATTTGTTTACTTTTTAGTGCAATAAAATGGCGGCTTCCATCGAAGAAGATTGTGTTCCCATTCCAATGTTTAACGCGTTCTAAAGCTAATTTTCTGTCGGCTATAACTTTAACAATACGTCCGTTTGCCGTATTTATTACGTTCTAACACTTATATCAATTTTCAACTGTCTTTTTCATTTAGTTTTACAATAAATTTCTCTAGCTCTACAATCTGTCCAAGAAAGTTATTTATAGATCTAAATATCAGGTGGCCAAGAAAGTTATTTACAGATCTAGATCTAGAATCTAGGTCAAACCAAAGATTAATTAGATACAAACCAAAGATTAATTAGATAAAAATACAATTCATTTTAAAATCATAATACATTTTTTAGTCCTTAAATACTTGATATAAATCTTTGTGATTAATCAATCTAGATCTAGATCTATCTAGAATAGGTATAATCTAGATCTAGCAAGAGTTACGCAAAAACTGGACTTAAGACTTAAGCAAACGAATCGCAGAATCTTGATCTAGATCTAGATAATTTCAGACCTTCATTATTTTATATAAATCTTTGTTTGTTATGCAATGTAATTGGCTAATTTAAGATAAAATTTAATTTGAAAGTTACTACAACTAGACTTAGATCTAGATCTAGATAGGGAATATGCGCGTAAATGACGTTGCATAAGGAGACTCAAAGTATTAAAGTATACCATAAAAACATTAGTGTCGTCACGGGGCTATATAGCTAAGTTGTTAGTGTGATAGGCTTTCATGCAGGTGGCACGGGTTGTAGACACAGCACGTCAATGTTAATTTTTTTTTTTTTTAAATTTTATTTTTTAGATGTGAATGATAAAGTTGCCTAGCTGAGCGTGGCGGGATACAGGGCAGGTGAAGTAGAGTTCATCTGTTTCTTTGTCCTCAGCATATGAAGGGATACTGTGGTCAGAGACATGCTCGGCCGGAATAGTTTATTAAACGATAAAAACATGTTGTGTGTGACTTGACGGGACACTGGGCAGGTGAAGTAGAGTTGTGTAGGTCACCTGTGACGTAATTATATAAAGGGATATATGTGGTCAGACCCATGCTCAACCGAAATCAGTGTTTTTAAAAGATAAAAAACGTCTTTTTGAATGTGGGGTCTGGTTATTTTGTGATGATCAGTGACAGATGTGATGTCATTTATAGATGACCCTCGAAACCCACATTTATCTAACTAGATAAAAGGTAGTCTAGTATACTACTAAAACTCAAGTTTGTTTACATGTTTGGATAATTATTTGTTTGTTTTTGTTTGTCCGTTTGGTTACAAGAGAGAATTTGCACTATGTGTTGAGCTGTAAAATAGTAATTTAACTAGAGAATTTTTTTTGTTTTCAGACAAACTGTTAATCACAAATTCATTTAAAGGCGTTAATTAATGTATTGATTTATTCATTGGTAGATTAACCACATTAATTGTAAAAGTTAAGAACAATAACTTTACTTATAGTGAATAGTGACGTCAAATGATTTATTTACATTTTTACTTACTTACTTATTTAATTTTTACAATAGTGGCGACTCCGATTGAATATTTGAGTGCCGATTCAAACGTTTAACGCGTTCTAAAGCTAATTTTCTGTCGGCTATAGCTTTAACGATACGTCCGTTTACTATTTTATTACGTTCCAACACTTATATCAATTTTCAACAGTCCTTTTCATTTAAGTATACAATAAATGTCTCTAGATCTAAAGATTAGCTGTCGAAGGGGAAAAGCTATAGATCTATAATAAAAGTAAAATATATCAGTAGTTACGTCCCTAATTCTAAGAGACTAGATAGCTAAAAAGTTTGCGTATTAGGTTACTATGCGATTGGTACGAGTTCGAAACACATCATGTCCATTTTTTTTTTCATTTTTTTTAGATGTGATTGATAAAGTTGCCTATTGGAACTTGGCACGATACAGGCAGGTGAAGTAGAGTAGGCCTAATTCTGTATCCTTTTGAATGTGGGGTCGGGTTATTTTGTGATGATAAGTGACAGGCGTGATGTCATTTATGGATGACCCCCAAAACCACAGTTATCTAACTAGAAAACGGGTAGTTTAGTAAATACACATTTTTTAAATACTAAAAATGCGTAAAAACGTTTCAATAACAAGCTTTTGTGTAATAATGCACTTAAAAGGAGAAGAGATAGAACTTTTAAAAGATGGTGTTTTTACATGTTTTTTTCAAGTTTTTGCTCTTTAACTGTGAGATGTAAAGAATATAAAAGGTGTTATGGTGGTCATTTGAGTCCGGAATATAACATAAGTGTTTTGAAAACCTGAGTGAATAGAAGTCGTTGAGTTTCAGTGTTGTATTCTATCTATCAGTTGTGTAGGTTAAACTGTTTTGCATGTGTTTTATACTGAAAATGTGAATAAACTTTTAAACGTTCTGGCTGATACTTAAAATCACAGAAGTGTTTTCTTTTAAATACATACCGTGAATAATTAAAAAAAATAAACAAGTGTAAACAAATATTTTTAAACAGATCATCCTATATTTCCCTATGCTACCGAATGCAAAGTTAATGAGCCAATACAACCGAAACAGCAACGTCAGGTGTAAGTGATCTTGTCAAATATTACAGGCCCACGACACAAGTTTTACAATAAAAGCCAAATGCATTTTCATATCACTACTTCTATTACACACCCACAATCACACGTGGCTTCAAAAAGCACACACTCTAACTAATCAAAACAATAAAACAGCGCAAATTAAATTTTAAACATGTTATCCTATATCACCTAATGTCAACCGAATGAGAATAATAGCGTGAAACACTGCTAGAAAACAACATCAATTTTTAAGCTTACACAAGCCTATATTATTTAAAACTGAAGCCCGCATACATTTTATTAATACTATTTCTATTACACACTTATTGAAATTGAAAAAGTATTTTGTGTTTGTGTCAAGTATTTTTAAGCACCTGAAAAAGAAGTAAAATAACTTCTACCTACCTGAGTGTATCCGTTGCATTCTGCACAATACTTGTTCCAGAACAGGAAATCCGTTTTCGTGTCAACAACAAAATTGTAAACATCCAAAGTCATCATCTCTCGTGGGATGTCCGCCTCACACAGCTCTACGACCCTGGCCGGACCGGTGTAGTTTTCCGGACAAGACCGGATGGTCAAGACGTGAGACGATGCCCGCTCGGACTCGCAGTGAAGTCTAGGTAGATTTTTCCTTTTCGTGTACTTGTAACTTCTGAAATTGTTAACGCTTACAAGCGATATGATCTCCGAACCCTTTATTATAGTAAAGTCAAAATCACTTCTAGAAAGTTCGGGGCAGCAGTTGTCGAAATACTCACAGTACGGACGCCGGCATGAGCAAGGGAACTGTTCAGCATCTAACTGTCGCAGTTCTAGATATGTATCTCTGGTGAGATAATTATCTCCTTGGCACCAGCGAGTGTTTAATTCATGTAAGTAGACGGCAGCCGACATTGACGTTTTGTTCCAGATATTTTGTTTGACTTTAGCGCCGTTCACCGGATGGTGGCTCTCACGACAGGCACGGTCACATTCATATGACAGTGATACAATGTATACGTATTGTAGAACCAACCTAAGCATGATTTGCATGCTAAAACAGCTTATTTTAAAAAGACAGTTAGTGAGTTTAGGAAAAATTATTTATTTATATACCCACACGTTCGGATGTTTCAACTATGCTTAAAACAAATGTAGTAGCGTACATTTCTAATGATTTATATACGTGATATTTAATAATGTTTTTTAAATGTTTATTCTTGGGATTAGAATTTACAGCAGTATTGCTTTATACAATCCATTTTAGGCGTCGTTTTATTTTATGAGAATTGCTTTATTATTTTTAATAAAAATGCCATCCTTTAATAAAACAGTGAAAGCATTTCCGCTATACTTTTCAAAGTGGAATCGGTTTCAATTGTTTCATAAAACAATTTTGCTACAGAAATGGTTTCTTTAGGAATAAAGCAGAAATTTAAAAAAAAAACTATACTGATCTAAAACAAGGGGCACGTTGTATTTAACATTGAAATTTGTCTTGCAGGTTATAACATTCAGAACTTTAAACCTTGTCTAATGATATAACAAAACAATTGTTGAGAGGTATTATTTTCTTCGTTAATGCTTTTATTGTTTTAAGTTTTATACGAAAAACAAATTTTTCTATGGACTAAAATCCACGCTTTGTGATACATTGCTCACATAGCCATTAGGAGGTAAATAATACCTTCCATTAGTTTTATTTTAAATATGTTGTACAATTTTTTTGTAATCAACATGGATGTATATTTTTTTATTGCAAATGATCTACGCGCTCTTTTGACATGGCGTATAAAGAAAAATGATATCTTTTAGAAATTTATATATATATTATTCACCGTGCACAATTAAGCTTCTAGATGATATTCTGCATTGCATACATAATATCTAAAATGGAATTATAAAACAGCTAATGGCGATGTATGTTATTCATCAAGAGTTTTTAACCTTGCTTTTATTGTGGAAATAATGCTGACATTTAAGAGGAAATATATCGAAAGAACACTTTTGCCGAAAGACCCCGCTAGTTATTTTGTGAGGTCGTTGAAAAATGTCTAGAGAAGTCAGAAAAAAACGCGCCATATTTTGGGAAAATCGGTGAATCGGTAAACAAAAAAGACCAGTCGTATATCCCTATATAATCTTCATAATCTATGTAAAAAAACAGGGTAATTTCAATATAGATTTTTGTTTACTTACCGTCTAAATATAATCTATGTGTTATACTATAAAGGAATTTATAATTACCTTGCGTGTTATAAGTTTGCGAATATTCACCAATGTTCTCTATGCACTACGTTAGTGTATAATCTTAAGCATTCCACAAAACAGCCTAGTTATTTCATAAAAACAATTTATTAAAACGTTTTTTATGCTTTTTTCATTTTGCTTTATTTTTTCTCGATTATTTTCAAACTTATTGCAAAAATTACATAAAAGACAACAACAAAAACTGCACTGTCATAATTAAAATGAGTTCTTTTGCTCGGGATTCACCATCTAATTATTTTAGTTTGAACTTTAAAAAAAGTTTTCGACACGTCTCCCTGTATTTTCTGCTCATCTTGTAACACACCAACGGGTTGACGGCTGAGTTGATGTTCTCCGCGAAGACAACAGCAATGAAACAGCAACACGAGACGTCTAAATACACCCCACGAATGTCTAACCCACGAACAACAGCCGCCACGGCGAACAACAGCGACTGCGGAATCTGACACACTATAAACAGCACGGAAATCACCGTTAACATGGGGATTAATTTCCTCTCTTTCCTGTATCGTCTGCTACTCACGTCTGACGCCGCACCTGCTAGAGATTTTCTCCAAGACGATGAAGTCATTAGCGACGTCACAGTAAAGGATGTGCACACTATTATAACAAGAAATATCGTATACGGCTCGGCTAGATCTGTTATAAAATACGATATCGCAAGAATAGAATCTCGATTCTGACGAAAGATGATTCCAAGAAAAGTTTTGTTGGTGTTTGTAGGTTGGATCCACCCAATATAGTACATTATATAAATAGGCACGATGTTAAAAATCGTCACCAAATAGAATACAACAATTAATGAAAAGCTTATCTTTTTTGTTATGAATGTTTTAATTCGTAAAGGCATCAGCACACACAAGCACCGCTCCAACGCGATGTAAGCAGTGATGAGCCCGCTAACCCGTTTGAAGTAGTTGTTTGGGTAAGATGAAAACATCGTTGTAAAATCCACTGGGTCGAAGTTCAGGTCAGAGTTCAAAGTCCATGGGTTACTCAAGCCGCTGTAGGTCTGTAATGTGAGGATGGCACCGATGTTGCACATCGCTAAAGCCGTGAGGGAAATGTTGGTTGTCTCCTTGTAGCCCTGCTGGCTGAAGACGACGATGCTGATGATGTTGCCGGCTACACCAACGATGCTGAGGAGACTCTCTAACACGAGGCTGATGGCGAGGAAAATGTCCAGCACGGCATGGTCAACAAGTCCAGAGTTGCCATCTTGTAACATTTTAATTTAATTGTACAGTAAAAAAAATTCTTTGGAAAATAAAACTACGTTTTTACAGATGCTTCACGCATTTTAAACATTATAATTGCAATAGTTGTAATTTATATTATGTATAGTAATTTTAACATATTAATAAACTAAGATTTTTTTAGCAGGTATGCTTAATTTTGTATAGTAAGTACAGAAAGAGAAATGCAGTTCTAATCTCTAGTTAAATATTTGCATTTATTGTCTACATTTGAATATCGGTTATATTACTTGCAACGATAGTTGAATAAACTTAAACAGTTTGTCAATTTTCAGTTTACACTAGTGTCTAGCGTGAGGTTTTTTCACTGCTAACACACATTACTTTTTCATTCTTGTTGGTTTTTTAAATTACAAAACCTACTCTTCTTTTCACAACACTCAAAGTTTTCAACAAAATGAAAATTCATGTAGGCCTACATGTTATATTCTGTTAGCCGAGGCAGCATTTATACAAGCCTAAGCTGAACAATACAACACAAAGATATTGTTAAATCTGACAAAAGCTAGCAAAACAAAAAAAAAATAGTAACTGAAACGGATTAAAATAATGTGTGTAATTTAATGCTTATTACTACGTATTAACCAAATATTTTATGTTTTTCATAGTGTTTGACAGATGTCCCATTACTACAGTGGTAACTTTGTGAAAACTCATGGCTTCATCGTTAAATAAATTTTAAAAAATAATATGTAGTTTCTAACTCTTTACCTAATTCATAAAAAACGTATACTGTCAGAACAAAATAAAACAATTTAACATTGTTAAAATAAAAAATTGCTGTAATTTTTTCTACAATAGTAGCTTTTTTTCTTTGTAACTAAAACCAGAAATAATTCAGAAATTATCGAATTAGGCTACGTTTATCTATCCAAGTGTTTGTAAAACAGAGGATTGAAACTGATTTAATAAATCCTAACATTGAGCAAACTTATTTCATAGATAACGTGCTACTAAGCACAATTTAAACCATTACTCGGGTGATTTAACTGCTGAACATCCCTTGTTTAAAGTCACTTTGTCAGCTATTACCATTATAAAATTGCACTCACTGTTGTTTTTCTTTTTCCATCTGTTCTTATTATTTTACATTTATAATATTATCGATGAAATCATGTTGTCTCTGAAGTATTCGTACTGAGGTGTATTTATTTTGAAAAATCGATTTTAATGTAATGTGCCATTATCTGTTGAGTTTCCCTTTCATAGATGCCATTCGATCAATACGCCTAGTAATTCACACACAGAATTAAGTTTGAAAATAACTGTATGACTCACCCGCGTTTGATTCATTCTTCAGTTTTAACATAATAGAAAATGTAACATCTAGGCTATAGAAAAGTGACGCCGTAAATGTAGAATAGAAATGTAAATATTTATTTGACCTCGGTATTTGAAGGGATAGTTTTATCAGCACTGTACTGAAAGGACTTTACTACCCATTTTATTAGTCGGGTACAAGTCAGAGCAGGATGGATCAAGAGAAGACCTACGGACACGAGTCCGGGATCTGAACTCAAGACTATAAAATCTTGTTAATATGTATCTATAAACAATTAAAATTTGATACAATCCAATCACATACGAAATAAAACGGGAGTGATCTCCCCTAATTTTTCTCGCATGTTCCTTTTTTCACAGTTTTCTATACAAAGTAGGCCTATAGTGAAAGTATTGTAATCGTGAAAAACATCAAAATTGAGATTTTTACGAATCTCGCATTTTACATTTGCCTGAGTCGAAGAAACTTAGATTTGCAATTTTTTCCGTATGTCTGTGTGAGTGTGTCTGTCTGTCTGTCTCTAAACACGATAACCTGTGTCCCGTTTCAGTTTTGTTGACTATATTTAAAATGTATATATTATATTAAATTTGTACTTCTGTATCAAATTTCGAAGAATTTACGGTAACGGTAAGTGTTACTTTCTCAACTTCCGGTTTCTGAACTTTTTCCGACTCAATTAATCGTAAAACGCCAAGACTTTGATAAATCTGGATTGCCAAATTAATTCCCTTATACTCCGTATATGATGAAGTATTGAGGTGTACGATTGAAAACTGTCAATATTTCATGTAATTTTTAAGCTCCATTAAAATATTTATAATATTACCTCTATAAAATTGAAACAACAATAAATAACCGTTTTTTTTTAATTCTAAGGCAAGAAAATAGAGTATTAAATAAATTACTATGGTATTTTGTTGTTTACATTTTTTTGCTTTTATTTTTCTTATTAGTATGCGAATAGTGGTGCGCGGATCTTTCACCAAAGGTGCTTTGACCATAGGGGGTGGGACCATAGGTGATTTGACCACAGAACGTCTTTAACCATTGGAGGTTTGACCATAGGGGTTTTGGGCACAGCGGGGCTTTGATTATAACGGGGTTTTGTTATTTTTCCTAATTTCATACAAATATATATATATATATATATATATATATATATATATATATATATATATCGAAATTTCATGAGTATACACAAAAGCCGGCAAATTATTTATTGGATTTTAATTGTCGGCTGTAGTCTTCTTGTAAAGTTTTGTGCAATTGATAATAAAATTATGTCACTTTGAATTTATTTATTTTTCTTTCATATATTGATTCTATTAATATCTGTGAAATGAGGCGTTTTTATTAAGTTGTTGCCTAAATAATATGACGCCGGTACTGGTTGTATTAAGGGGGGGGGTGTCCTCACAATTGGCCAGACGCCCAGGAAAGTGTTGTTTGAAAGATTGAATTAAGTACGTCACCCTACGTTATAGTGAGATAGATCACCCTTCGGCAACCTTCCAGGTTTTAGGGCCATGGCGGGGCGATCTCGTGAGCCATTGGTAACACTACAGCTGGGGCGCCGGATAACGAACTATGTTCGATTGAATCGAAGATTGTAATAGAAAACCACCGGGGACTGGGCCATACGAACTCCGGGGCGTAAAAGAACGCACCTGATTTGATTAAGTCAACGATTGTAATAGCCCACCCCAACAACGCATAATCTTTAGACTCAGAACAGGCCACAACAGACTAAAACTGCACATGCATAAAAAACTAAAAAGTTGGGTGTGGTGAAATTTGCCCTTGTGGCAAGGCCCCGGAGAATACTGAGCACGTCCTTCAAGAATGTTCATTAAATAGCCAGGCGCGATCCAAACACTGGCCCCTATACACCCCACTAAAAAAACTATATGGGGCACCTGCTGGAGATCACAGTTGGGCTTGTTGTATAAATCCTCCATTATATACTGAATCAAGAACGAAGAAGAAAATGAAGAATAGCCCACCGTCTACCTTATGTAGGCCTACGTCTCTCTTTAAGTCGAACGTTGGCGGTATAATGCTCATAAAGTCGGGCGAGCAGCGCCATTTAATCCAACCGCCGGGACGCTGACGGATGCATCTGGTACAGATTTACTCTTTAATCAAGTAGTATCTACGACCCCAGGGGCAGAACTTCCGTTCAATGGATCCCAGGCGGTGTGTGTGGGGGGTGCCTTTACGAAACGTATTTTTTTTCGTAACCTTCATGAAATAAAAATTGTCCTAATTACCTTATTTATTTTTTCGCAGAATAATTGTTAGATAATTAATAATTTGATTATATTAAAGCAATTAAAAGTATGGTTAAGTACATTAAATATAAAAAGCATGTTACAAACATTAAAATCATTTAATTAAATGGGTCGGCACGTAAAAATGTAAACAAAGAAAACAACGAATTATACGGACCTAAAGAACCCCATCCATTATAAAGCTTTTACAAATATATTCTTTTTAAAATAATGTACAGTTTCTTTGACCTAAAAGTTTGTAAATCATCATGAAAAAGTTGACTTCCCCTCTAATCATCCGTTGCAATGTAATATCTTCTTTTGTAATAAACGCATCAAATACTTTGTTTCATCTCATATTTTCGGTTTCTGTTAATTGTATAGTTTTTTATTCAAAATGCTCATTTGATACAGAAACAATTATAAACCCATATTTGTTAAATAATAGCTGTTTTTTATATATTCTCTTACTCTAGTGAATTTCGAAATTAAAAAAAAAAATACCAAGCAAAAATAATTTCTGATATGTTTTTGTGAATATAGAAAAGGATAAATAAAACAAATGAAGCTCCGTTTGTAGAAAATATTTCACATTTGCCGGTGTTATTTAAGAAGAAATACTTAATAATAATAAATAATTAAATCCGAAGATACGTGAAACGATTTTCTAGAATCGCGTTGTAACCAAGGCCAACATTTATAAAAATTAATCTCTATTTTAATAATGTATCCTAGAAACAATAAGCCTGTATTAGAAGCATTTTAAATCTGCATTTAAAGATTGGTTTCCATTCAATGTGTGATATTCGTTGGTTGTAGTGATATACAGAAATATTTTAATTTAACACTGAGTGACTTCTTAAAATAAGCTGCTGTAGCATACAAAGAATGATAAGATTTGTTTTACATTATGTTTGTATTTTATTACTAACATTTAATTGTGAAATTGATTGGTATGGAGTTATTGTGCAGGAGGACGGTATAGATACACGCATGATTTGGAACAAAACATCGATGTCAGCCGCCGTCTACTTACAGCAATTCTACACATATTGGTGCCAGGGAAATAAACACCTCACCAGACATATAAGTATAATGGCTGAACAGTTCGTTTGTTCTTGTAAGCGGCCATATTGTGAGTATTTCGACAACTGCTGTCCCGAACTTTCCCGAAACGAATTTAATTTTTCGATCGTTAACAATAAAGAGATCACATCGCTCTACAGTGTTAACAATTTCAGAAATTACAAGTACACGACACGGAAAAATCTACCTAGACTTCACTGCGAGTCCCAGCGGTCAACTTATCACGTCTTGACCATCAGGTCTTGTCCGGACAACTACACCGGTCCGGCCAGGGTCGTAGAGCTGTGTGAGGCAGACATCCCACGAGAGATGATGACTTTGGATGTTTACAATTTCGTTGTTGACATGGAAACGGATTTCCTGTTCTGGAACAAGTACTGTGCCCAGTGCAACGGGTACACTCAGGTAGTTAATTTTGTTTGTCGGGCGCGATTATATACTTGACACAAACACGAAATAACTGTTCAGTTTAAGTTGGGTATATAATAGAAATAGTGGTAAGAAAATTTATATTCCTTTTAAATAAAGTGTAGAATGGTTTGGGGAGGCTGTAACCTTTAGATTGGTGTCGATGTTTAGGGCTGTATTGTTTCATATTTTTTGCATTCGCTTGACGTAAAGAAAACATTAAACCATAATTCGCACTCGTTTATTCTTTCGATTAGTCACAGTGTGTGCTTCACGAATACACCTGTGATTTTTTATTTTAGTATTTGAATAAACTTTCATAATTTTACTAGCCATTGGTACCCGTTACACGTGTATGATAGGCCTATATAATTTTTTTAAAATGTTAAACTTATTTGAGAAATATATTTTATAAAATAGTTCTTGGTCTAATTGCAGTATGCTTTAACAAACGTTCAACAAAATTAGTGACAAAGCAAAAAATAACTATGTAGCTAAAATTTCGACATATTTAACATAACATAGGCTTCCAATACGTATTAGAAAACTTAAACGATATTATATAAAAATTAATCACTACACCCCCTTATTAAATGCCCAAATTGATTAAATAACTAAAATGATTCTATTAAATACCCAGCTATTTAATGGTATTTTTATGTTTTTCAAAGTAATTAATTCTTTATTATTGTTAGCCTAGAAAATATTTAAAATTTTTTAGCGTACATCTTGAGAAGTAGATTTATAAATTTGAATGAACATTGAATGAATTTAGTTCCTTTCTTCAAAATCTAAAATTGGAAGATGTGGGATGCGAATCATATCAAAGACACGTCGTTAGTAGTGTGTACCATTTTCGAGAATCCATTTGTGTATATCTATTAGTTCAAACTTTTTATTAACATTGTTTCGTAAAGATATTTACTATTGATTTCATATGACGTCATTATATGTGTTTGTCATTATAGTTGTTTTACTTATATCTTCTCCAGAGCATTTTTGTCACATTCATAAACACGTTTCCGGTTGCATAAATCTAGCTGTGTTTATACATTGAAATATGCCTTTTTTCCTTCTTTAAAATATTAGTTTATAAATTTACTACTTTACTATTTTCAACAAAACTTTGAATCATTAAGTTCTCCATTTATCACTGAAGATACTGATCTCATAGCGTCTTTTTTTACAGTTCTTCTCAAAAATTTCTATCAATTCGATCACTAGGGATTTTTTTTTTGTCTTATTTATTACTTTAAATGACGTTGTATGATTAAGGGTTTTTAGTAATGCCATCTTACCATCATATGTATTCATTGTTTTTAAATGTTTACGGTCATAAGGTCATAAATGTAGTTACTCCCAAATATTTTTATCTACTACAAGTATGTCTAATCCAACAGCTGCGGCCAATAACAAAGTTTGAAGTATATTGCCAAGATTACCAGAAAATGCACAAGGCGGTGGATTATGAAGAGATGATAAATATCTCACTCCGAGAACCATCCTGCGTGTTGCGTCATAATATAGAAAAAACTAATCTCCCCTTCTGTTTCCCAGATGAGTAAGTACAGCACTGCACTTTAATGATGATATAGTTGTTTTAATAGAAGGGCCTTAGATATAGTAAAGTAAAGTTTCCCTTTCAAACCTGACGGTCTCTGGGGCAAGTGAAGTAGAGTTCACTTGTTTCTGTGACCTCGGCATATGAAGAGATAGTGTGGTCAGCACTGTGCCCAGCCGTCTTTACTTTCCCTAACGTGAGTCAGATACCCATCAGAGTTGGGTGGACTCAGGGACGGTCTACTGACTTGAACCTGGATTCGAACTCGAGACTTACGGGTTAGCAGTCCAGCTCTCTACCGCTAGACCACTCCGTCCCATGCCTCAGATATAGCTAGAGTGATATTTGCTGAGTTCATATGATTGAGCCCATGTAAGGTCCCTGTATCAGCCAGCAACAACTGACAAATAGTTTATTTTAGTGGGGGGAAGCATTTGCAAGTAGACATTTTTTTTTTGTAAACAAGAAAAAATAATCAAATGTGCAGGCATTATTCATTTATTTATTTCAATAGGCTAAAACTGTTTGGATTGTGCTTTGTGTATGGACTGACCACTTGACTTATGATACAAAAAAAATTTCATTTCTCTAACAGTATCTATGAGCGTTTCATAAATTCGCAAAGAATACATAGTATGCCCTGAGGTAGTTTAGGCACAATGGACATTTGATAATTTTTTAAAGTTTGGATAAATTATTACAGTAAAATATAATAGTGTATTTTTTGTTTTATGTTTTTGATTAATGAGTAAATAATTCTCTTTAAACCTAACGATAGATTGTGTAGATGACGGCATATGAACGGAAGTTGTGGTCGGTACTTTGCACAATTCCTTTACTTTCCCTAACATGAGTTCAGTACACATAAGATCTAGAAATTAGATCTTACATTAGAAAGTAAAGGTTTACTCAAAACTATTTCCAGCACGCCGATCAATATTTAGAAATGTTTCTTGCACGTAGTGATAAGAAATGTGTGAGATTTTGTTTTTATAACTGAGTACTATAAGCTGTGTATGTGTATATACCCTACTGTGAGACGGTGTCGAGTCCGGGTTGGTTGGCGAGTTTGTTGTTTTACGAGTGTAACAAGCGAATCGTTGGGTGAGTGACAAAGGGATATGTTGTGTGTGGAATTAATGAGTTAATTGTTGTGATTAGCCAAAGGAAGAAGTGTTGTAATGATCTTATCGCTATTAAATAGTTGATATTAAACCCATATCGGGTGTCGGCGTGGTCGAGTCGGTAAAGCTTATGCTAAACCGAAACGTCTCCAGTTTGAACCCCCGGGCATGTGAACATCGATAGCTGGGGGCAGCAACTCCAAAATCAAACAACTGCTTCCTTGTACTTCGTTCTTGGTTGGACAAAAGTTATGGAAGCAAATCCATAAAGAAAAGCAGGCTGAAATCGGAGTCAGCGCAGAGTTTCTTCCAGACATCTCTTCGGGGGGCCTTCGCCCCCCCCCCCCCCCCCCGAAATTTTTTTACCGCCCCCCCCCCCCCCCGAACGAAATGAAATTTATATAATTTATATAGAAAATATATACTTTTAACAGTGTCCGCCCTCCCCCGAAGAAAGTTTACCGCTCCCCCACCCCCAAAAAAAAAATTTCAAGTGCCCCCCGGAGAAAAAAGTCTGGAAGAAACACTGAGTCAGCGGCCTATATGGCGCATAACAAGTTTATACGTACAACTTAATTTCTAAAAGTCTACCTTATCGAAACCCGCGCAATACGCCCTCACACTGTGTATATCTTGATTAGGCTTGTGATAGACAGATGTAATGTGACGCCGTCAATAAGGCTATATGACGAGGATGTAGAGAGGGCCTGTCTGGAGTTTAACAACACGATAGACCAGGTGTACTTTATGAAAAGAAAGAAGCTTTACAAGAAAATTTTTGCTTCATATGTAACATTGTAAGTTTTACAAAAATTTCTTATATTTCATATGTATTACGGTTAAGTTTTACAAAGTATTTATTTTGATACATTTAAATCATAATACTTGTACAAGAATATCTTTTTTCATATGTAATATGGGTAAGTTTTATAAAAGATATATTTAACTACATTTTCAAAAAAAGTGTCTTCAAAAATAATTATCTTCTAGTTTTTTTTTAACAACGATAAGCTTTACATGAATTTTGATTACCCAGAACGATACAACATTAGGGATGAGAATACCAACGTTCGAAGACATGTCCACCCTTCTTCAAGCGAAACCTCCGTTTTCCCAGCTTATCCGCTTCTCTAGTCCAGCCACACAAGACGACACTATCAGGGGAATGTTGAACCTCTCTCTGTGGTCTACGGCTGATGTAGGTTTTCACAAAAGCTTCGTGTAAACCAACTTTATTTGTTGTCATAACGAGTCCGGGTTTAAATAGATAAAAGTATGTACATCCTAATTTTATTTGGCTGCTATGCTGAAATTTTTCCAATTCGGATTTCGGTACGGCCATGTGACTGTATGACTTCCGGAGTCAACCCAGCTCTAACTGGTATTTGACACGTATGTTGAGTGTTATGATGTATGTTTTAGTAGATATTAAATTGAGTGCAGGTTGGTGCGAAGAGCATAGTGAACACATTGGTATGATGACACGATTGAAAGTTAGTGACGTATTTGTGTAGAGACTTGGTTGCTATGAGTGTGTGTGTGAGTTAGTCTAATCTTGATCGTCGGTGTGAAAGGACGTGTGCTGGTTGGTATGGATCAAGTTGAGAGATAGATTCTAGAAATATAGATATGTGGATACCAGAATAAAGATTCGTACAAGGAGTACTTAGTTCGTCTTATCTATGAGCGTCGTATATTCGTCTGAACGTGAGATAGCCTTATTGGTTATTAAGGTTGGAACTTCTCTCCCTGGTAGTGGAGATGAAGTAAAATGATAGTTGACCGAGTCAAGTGACTCAAACCCTCTCGCACTAAGCAAAGCGTAACATTGAGGAAAATGAAGCCGTCACGGACCACAACATTTCTTCATATGCTAAGGTCAAGAAACTTATGAAATCAATTTTATCTACCCAATGGAACGCTAGGTCCAAATAAGAATATTTACATTTACACTATAATTTAAAACGATATCGTCAACCCCTAACCTAAATGTCACGAGTTTGGCGATGAACCTTTATCATAACTTACACTTTTTTCAACATTTAAAACTCTGTGTTATTGTGGTTAGTAAAAAATGAACGGTCACAATGCTGACTATGCTAGGCTACGCTGAAAATATTAAATAGAGCGTAGAATATTTTTAACCCTTTCAGGCGGATGCTTTTCTTTTATGGGATATAAGATACAAAACAAATAATTTATTGGCGCCTGCAAACCGATATTATATTAAATGTTGTTGTACACCTAATCTAAATGCAATTAGTGTAATTTTTACAGGGCGTATAACACCCTCTAACATTATTATTTCAGTGCACCACCAAACCGCTCCACTGTACACCTGGAAAACACCTGATTTCTGGCAAATGTAGAACGTTCAACACTGAGGTCACAGGGCTGTGGTACAGACTTAAAACCTGGTACATGATAACACCAGCAGACGTCAACCAGACGCTTGATTCACTGGTCTCTATTAGCCAGAGCTTTGAATCCAAGGTGAAGTTACAATTTGTCATGTTAAGTAAGTTTAATTATGTAAAAAAACATTCACGTGTAGCCGTGAAAAGGAAATAAAAATAACAAATAATATTATTCTTTATGGCTGAAGTTAAAAAAAGCAACTATGATAATGATAAACAAGCACGCTTACCTGCGTGCTTGATAGGTTTTTTTCTGAGTCGGTCTAGCTATTTACTTTTAAATAATGCATATCAAGGCTATTATTTAAAACATCTTTCAAATATAAAAGATGCTAAATAGTACAAAAAATGTCTGAGAAAACTGAATTCAAGTAAGTTAATGTTCATGTAAACATTAAAATGCGTTTATTCATAAGTATACAGTATTTTAAAGTATTTCCTGTTTCGTATTTTCTTATATAAAGTTCAATCTGCATGTGACTGGCGGATAGCGGATTACAAAGAAATATTTAAAAAAATAGACTTCATCGTTATAGTGTTATATGTCAAAAGTGCTCATCGTCTAAATTAACGACTAAAAATATTAATATTGAAGGTGTTGTGAAACAAGTTTTATTTTTCAAACTTAGAGTGATCATTGTCGCGTGTCCATCAAACAAAATTTATAAAAATGTACCATCTTTCAAAAAAATTCTTATTGTGTCGGAAAATTATTTACATTTAGTTCTTTAGCATTCATTACGTCCATTGATAAATTAGGAAAACACAATTATTACCCTTTAAGACTTTAAGTGAATCAAATCCGGGCGTCCTGCGGCGCCCAGTCAGGGTGCTATTTTGCGATCGGGCTTTCCCGTGTTTGCTTTGGCGCCTACGTTTGTTTAAGTGAGTGCAAAAGACTATGAATAAGTTGGGGTACTATAGTCGTTGACTAAGCTGAAACAAGCGGTTCCCCCGGCACCTCAGCATGGTACGATTCGGCGCACCGGGGTAGACTTTGAGCACTTGGCGTTTATGTTTGCGTTTGTGTTTTCTTTGTGTTTGGGCAGGGTTTGCTTTATGGTTGGCTTTGCGTTTGGATTTGGTTTGTTTTCGTTAGCTTTTTCGTTTTTGTTTTACTTTGTATTTGTATTTGTTTTTGTATTTGTGTTTGCGGTATGTTTGCGTTTTTTTTTCGCTTGGTTGTAGTTAAGGTGGGCAATGCCGGGTATATGCTGATTACTAAACGTACATGTCATGTTCCTTTACAGATAGATTTTTTTACAAGGCCCAGTGCAGTGCCTCGCCGGGACGGCTAGTTATTATATATTTAAAGAAAACCATGTTTGTAAACCTTGATAATTATTATATAGAATAAAAAGTCCTTTTATAAATGACTGTTCCCACTTTCGTACGTCAGATTTATATCACATTCTGTAAAAGAAGTTTGGAGCAATGTGCCGATGATCCCAATTAAAATTATATCAGTAGAATATGGCTGAATGTATTAGGCATTGTGTTAATATTTAGTCACTTTTAAATATTTTTTACCAAAGTTGGCTACCACCACAGTGATATATAGTTTTTGGGAGTGTCAAATGTAAAGTGATACATTTGTACCGAAATAATAGTAATAGCATATAAAGTGTGTAAATTCAACTGGTAGGAGGGTCTGTGCCGCTTCTCTAACGGGAATGTAGGCTTTAGTATAGTATAACTAGAAGTACTTTCATTAAGGTCTGATGACTAAGTGTCCATTCAATGCACAAAGTTTACAGCCTTAGTAGAATAATAATTTCTCACCTGGTCCGATGACCTCTTGTCTCAGGCAAGGTTTTACGGCAGGTGAATAAAATAAAATACCAGGTCAGATGACTAAGGGTCAACTAATTGCCGCAGTTTACGGCCTGTGGTAAAATAGAATGATGCAGTATATAATATAATCGTATCTACTGCTCCGTACTAAAAGTAGTACAGTAGGTAAGTGAAATGTCTACTCAACTGCCACGAGGAATTGCGTCACAGGCAGGAATAGTTAAAGCCAAATAAGTATTCAATGGCCCCGTGTGCTAAGACACAGGTAGGGTAAAGTTTAGTTACGTAAATCAGTTAAGTTATCGACTGTCATATGGACTAAGTCACGAACAGGGTAACAGTGTACAGTATATAAGTAATAATGCCTAAAAGCAAGATAATAGATATGGTATTTATTGAACAACTTATTACAATGAGTGCATATCAAACTGACACATTAAAAATAAGAAATAATTTAGTAAAACTAAACCCAGAACACGTGGAGGTCAGGACGAAGGCCCCAACGCCGTATGCGACACCACTAGCTGTGCTCAGTGCTGGAAGAGAGTGTTTTTTGTTTGTTTTTTGGCTTGCATCCCAATTTACGCATTAAAATTGGCGTGTGTCACGTGGACAATCTAGTAAACTGTAAGACTGTGAGAGGGGACGAAAGATAAGAATGTAAGTAGCTGTTGGGGGGGGGCGGAGAGGATAATCGCAGGTAGAGGGTGGTGGAATCACAAAATAGAGGTAGGCCTAAACGATATATATTAGCTTTTATTCTAATCTACTTTTTAAAGTTTAGTATATTTTTTTATTTTCTATATTTTGTTTATTTGTTTATGTAGTTTAATGTAGCATATTTGAGAATATTGTCAACGAGTGTTTTTCTGCCTTCAGAAATAGTAATGTGATACTATATATATATATATATATATATATATATATATATATATATATATATATATATATATATATATATATATATATATATGCTGCATACACGTGCTCCGACACAGTAAATCTTTTTAAATGTAAAAAGTTGGGAATACAACAAAACTAAACACAAACTCAAACTGAACGCAATCACAAACTCAAAAGCAAACACTAACACAAAGCAAACACAAAAACAATGCAATCATAAAGAAAATGCAAACGCAAATGCAAACGCAAACGTATAACAAAAAAAAACGCAAACTACACACAATTCAAACGGAAACACATCTGCAAACGAAAAATAACACAATCCAAATCAAAAACACAAACGCTAGCGCAAACGTAACTCGCATAATAAACACAACTAAAATGCTGACAAAAACGCTTAGTGCTCACACTCTAGCCCGGGTACCAAATAGCACCCTCCGCGACGCCAGCGGAACTACCTGATTCAACATTGTAAACGACTAATAATACCCCAACTTATCCATAAAATAAGGAAGTATTTTAATATCCGTGTTTTACCTACCACTTTATCAATCCTTTCCTATTACTATATATAAGAATTTGCAGTCACATATTTTTATTTATTAGCGTGAGTTGAATTTAATTTTTTTAAATCACCTAGTTTAATCATTAAACATTTTTATTAATTCGTTTTTTTTTCAACTACTCTTATTAAAATGTATCCAATTTTTATTAGAATCTAACCGAAAATATTATTTGACATTGATTCGTTTAAAATTTTTAGCGGTGTGTGTGTACTTAATATTTTCTTTACGTTATGCAATAGAGTAAAAACTGTCAACTATAAAAAATTTGAAGTCGGATTATAAATAAACCCTACCAGAATATTATAATCAGAAAATTCGAAGCATATAAAAACCACGGCATGTAGTGTTTACTTTTATGGTTCCAAAACCTATATCGACGAATAAATGACGGTATGACTGACTGACACAATACCACCAGCCTTATTTTATACTACACTACACGTTAATCTTTAATAACCGTGTGTTTAGGCAGTGTTTCGTCCAGACTTTTTTCTCCGGGGGGGCACTAAACTTTCGTCGGGGGGGGGGGGGGGAGGACACTGTTAAAAGTATATATTTTCTGTATAAATAAAATTAATTTCATTTCGTCCGGGGGGGGGGGGGGCGGTATCCCTTTATATGCTGAGGTCACAGAAACCGGTGAACTCTACTTAATCTGCTTTGTATCTCGCCAAGTCCCGATAAATACCTTTATCATTCACATCTAAAAAAAACATTAACATTGTTATGATGTGTCTCGAACCCATACCACCCGCTTGGTAACTACTACACCGTCAACTTACCTAGCCGGGTATTTCTGATTAGAGCAGAATAAGAGAGTTTACTTAGATCTAGAGTCAGCGTAAGAAACTTGAGTTACGCGAGTAGGCCCTATTATTTCAAATTAAATTTCATCCCAAATTAGCCGATTTCATACTACACAAACAAAGATTTACATAAAAAACATTAAGGTCTGAAATAGTTTAGTGTAGAAGCTCACTATTGGCATAGATTTTTGGTCTAGATTGAGCTTGATCCGTAGCTCTAGATCTAAATTCTTGATGGAAGTATCCCTTGTATTCTCAAATTAGATGATCCTTGAGGATTAAAAGCAAAGACTTATATCAAATGTTTAAGGACTATAATCTAATATATAAAGCTCAATTCTGTATGTAACATGTAATAAGTTTGTTTGTCGTGGACATACTTCGATGGATTTAAGTGTTAGATTATTATCGTGCTCATAGTCTAAATTTATGAGTTAAAAAATTACTATTGAAAGTGTGGGGAAATAATTTTCATTTTTCAAACTGCTAGTAATAATTGTCGGCATGTTCATTAAACAAAATTTTTTAAAAATATCTTTTACAAAAATTCTAATTATGTCTGAAAATTATTTATATTTAGTCCTTTAGCACTTACTTCCCTTTGATAAATTAGGAAAACACAATTACTTCCCTTTATAAAAAATTGCATTGGTGGAAAATAATTTACTTTTTATTACTTTGTTTTGGTGTTGGGAAAAAATTATTACATAATTAGCGGGGATTGATCAAGTGCAAATGTTTTAGGTATTTTACGGATAAGCTTGTAGTATTATAATTGTTCATTTGGTTTGGTTTGGCACCTACGTTCGTTTAAGTGAGTGCAAAAGACTATGATTAAGTTGGGGTACTATAGTCGTTTATTAAGCTGAAACAGGCGATTCTGCCCCGGGCTAGACTGTGAGCACTTTGCGTTTATGTTCGCGTTTGTGTTTTCTTTGTGTTTAGGTTGGGTTTGCGTTAGTGGTTGCGTTTTGATTTGGTTTGTTTTTGTTCGTTCTTTTTTGGTTTTCGTTTATGTTTTTTTCTTTGGGTTTGTGTTTGTATTTGTGTTTGTGGTTGGTTTTGCGTTTGGATTTGGTTTGTTTTCGTTTACTTTTTTGTTTGTGTTTTTTTCTTTGGGTTTGTGTTTGTGGTTGGTTTTGCGTTTGGATTTGGTTTGTTTTCGTTTGCTTGTTCGTTTTTTTTCTTTGTGTTCGTATTGGTGTTTGTGGTTGTGGTTGGGTTTGTTGTTAGGTTTTTGTTTGCTTTTTTGTTTGTTTTTTCTTTGTGTTTGTATTGGTGTTTGTGGTTGGGTTTGTTGTTATGTTTTTGTTTTCGTTTGTATTTGTAATTGTGTTAGCGTTATGTTTGCGTTTTGTTGTTTTGGTTTTGGTTAGTTGTGATTTGGGTGGGCAGTGCCGGGTTTATGGTCTTTAACAGAAAGATTTTTTCACAGAAGCCAGAGCAGGGCCTGTCCGGGACGGCTAGTAGTTTAATAAAGAAACTCAATTATGTATTGCGGGTTTGTTTTTTTAATCTATTTAATTCAGATTTGGCCTATCTGTAGATATTTTATCTCTATATCTTATTTCTGGTGACCAGAAAGAAGCGCAATGGAAAAAAGCGCAACGCAAAAAAGCACAAAAAAACGCAACGAAAAAAAGCGCAAACGGAAAAAATCGCAAACAGAAAAAAGCGCACTCAGAAAATAGCGCAAACAGAAACAAGCGCAAACAGAAAAAAGCGCAAACAGAAAAAAGCGCACACAGAAAAAAGAGCAAACAGAAAAAAGCGCAAACGAAAAAAGTGCAAACAAAAAAAGCGCAAACGCAAAAAAGCGCAAACAGAAACAAGCGCAAACAGAAAAAAGCGCAAACAGAAAAAAAGCGCACACAGAAAAAAGAGCAAACAGAAAAAAGCGCAAACGAAAAAAGTGCAAACAAAAAAAGCGCAAACGGATAAAAGCGCACCAATATTCATTCGCACCAAAATACCCTGATAAAACACACATCATAACAATGATGTATTTAATATTATTTCATTATGACGCGCCTACCTACCTACCTACCTACTTACCTACCTACCTACCTCACTACCAACCAACCAACCAACCAACTTACTTACGTACCTACTTACCTACCTGCCTTCCTACCTACCTACCTACCTACCTACCTACCTACCTACCTACCTACCTACCTACCTACCGGGGTTTGCGCTTTTTTCTTTGTGCGCCTTTTTCTGTATCCGCTTTTTCCGTTTGCGCTTTTCCCGTTGAGCTTCTTTCTTGGAACCCTTATATCTAGACACGATGAATTTATTGTTTAGATCTAGATCCAGTCAAATTAGAAGAACTGCCTAGTGTAACATTATGAAAATTAAAAAGAGTGTTGGACACTAAAAAATAGCAAACAGACGTATCGTTAAAGCTAAAGCCGACAAAAAAATTTAGCTTTATAATGCGTAAACCTTTTGAATAGGCTACATGATCTTCAATAGAAGCCGCCATGATTGATATAAAAAATCTAATGAATAAAGTGGGGTCACTATAAATAAAGCCTATTGTTCTGAACTTTTATAATTAAAGTTGTGTTTCTACCAGTGAATATTTCAATAAATTAATTAACGTCTTTGAATAAATTTGTAATTAACAGTTTGGTAAATAAAAGGAACGTTATTGTCTAACTAAATACGTATTTTACAGCTCTACACAAAGTACAATGCAAACAAACAAAAACAACAACAAAAATAAATAAATATACAAACTTTTAAACAAACTTGAGTTTAAGTATGTATGTATGTATATATATATATATATATATATATATATATATATATATATATATATATATATATATGTATGTATATTATATATAAACTAACATTATTTACATGTAATTTTTGTTGTAGATTCAAAACATGTGTAAACGTAAGGCAATACATTATTCTTTGGAATGGGATAAGTTTATCTGGTTGGAAGGTGAAAAGTCCTCACCGTATAGACTTCAATCTCCTGTTGTGATTCTTGCTGATATGGTCATCATTACACGAAATGAAGAACCAAGAGACGATATTGAAGAATTTATAGTGAAAACCTTACTAAGAACTCCAATAACTGTAACAGAACACACAGACATCAATTGTGTCCCCTATGTGTGGTTAGGTGACTTTGAGAACATTTCTTTATTTGAATGGTGTAGTGGAAAGTTTAATGAATGCTTCACATACACATGGCGTGACAAAAACTTTGCTAAATATGATCTGACTGTTCGCAAAGAATCGCTGGTAAAGGTGACAAATACTTTAGTATGTACTTTTGTAAGTTTCAACAAGTCAGAATACACCGTGGATAACAACAACACCGATGTTCCCCCAACTGTGACAGTTACAGTTGATCTTGGAAACACCACGTTGATCTTCTCAAAGGTGTCAGAGATCAACATGTTGGAGATTGAAGGCGATGGTGTGTTGAATGTTTGTCGGGAGGTGCTGGACGCGAAACTCGCCTCTCTGGCGAAAACTACAAATGAACTGAACTATTACGCCAATATACTGACTCTCACTTGCATGTCAACGTCAATGATGTGTCTCGGGTGTCTTTAATGACATACATCCGGTTTTCTGAACTGAGAAACAGTGCAGGCAAAAACAACTATTCCTGTGTACAAGTCTTTTACTGGCTCAGGCATCTTTGTTGGCCAGTTCTTATCTGTAAGAGGTTTTTTTTTCTATTAAAAGTATACTTAATGTAAAACTGAGTATCGCCTAAATCTACTTTCGATTCTTTTCGGTTTGTTCAACAAATCGCAGAAAGTGTAATGATAGATTTGTTTTTGTGTTACGATGTCTTCAGGTGGTTGAGAGATTAAATTCGCACAAACACAATGTCATGAATGACAATTTTTTTTTTATATTTTTAACACTTTCTTTTTACTAGCTTCAAAATATAATCACAAAATACTATTTTAGTACCAGTTTTAATTTGATTTTCTAAATAGTATGTACTTGTGGGTTAACCTAAATTCAAACTTTGAGTCAGGCACTTTTCTATGCTAGGTAGATTCAAAAATACCTAAAGTCTTGAAAGCTTTAACTGAACTTGTTCTAGTAAGCACTCCACCAATTGCCTACAACTTACGTGTCAATTTCGCTACTTTGTACTAATAAAGTCACCTTTTATTTCTATTCAATTTAGCTCCGGTTACAAATACATCTGTATCGCTTTGGGAATGTCAACACACTTTCTCTGGTTGTGGAATTTCGCCTGGACCTTCATGTGCAACTTTCGCATCCTTCAGGTATTTACAGCACAGGTTCGGATATCACAAACACCGGAAGATGAAAGACGTGTGTTGGTTAAAAATATTGTCTTAACGCTGATCCTGCCAACAGTTTCTGTTGCCGCTGTTGTGATTTCGTCTCAGATACTAACCCAAGGCCAGAAAATTGGATACGGCGAATTGACATGTCTAATTGATTCAAGTTTACTGCTAGGTTTGATCTTTAAATCTTAGCTGAAAAATAGTTTAAGTAAGAACGTTGGCACCCTGTTACCAATAAAAGCATTTTACTGTAATGGCTAATACATAGATTTTTTTCCCAACACAAATAACCCTACATATCAATTGAAATTCCTTTCTAACCCACGTTTAAATTGGTACCATTATATTCTTAAAAATACTAAAATACGTCGTTTTCAATGTTAGGATGTTAGTTTCTATAGAGCATTGTTTTAAATTATTATTAATTGGATACTTGGAGTTTTAGTTATAGAAAAAGTAAAATAAAGAAGAATCTTAGTGAATGTTGGACAAAATGGCGTGATACGTTTACATTTGTATACGGACCTTGAAATACTGAATGCACGTGAATCAGTTGTTCACTATTTGGGCGACTCTAAGATGACATTTGTTTACCTGGCAGTTATCTGTATCCGTGTATTAAGTGTTATTGTTCCTGTGCACGTCAAAGAGAAATGAACAGTTTCGATGCACATTGGTTCTCTATTTAATAATATACCATGTTTCCTACCAGGTGTGTTTTTTATCACTCCTCTAAGTCTCATTACTGTGTGTAATTTGGCGTTTTTCATCGCCACCGTCGTCAAGATCTACACCATCAGCAGATCTGTCACACAACAGAACAACTTCAGCACCAGCGATAGACAGCTCTCTGTGGTCTACGTGAAGCTGTCGTTGATGACCGGAGCTTTCTGGCTGTTTGCCATTGTTGGAGAAGGGACGGGATCAAAACCACTTCAGTAAGTATTCATTCGAAATGTGCAACGTTATGATTTGTAATCAAATTTAATAAATGATGTCTTAAAATGAATATATACCTCTTAGCGTATTTAATAATTAAAGTTGACAAAATATATGCGCTAGAATTTAGTCGATTTACTAAACCTTTGCACATTTCTTGATGTACATGTTTTAATTAAAGTCAATAGGATAAGTTAAGAAGCATGTATGAAGATACTAATTTTTACGTAAGACGATAAATAATAAGTTTAAGTATTGCAATTGAAAACACATGTACAATGACATGCTCCTAAGTCTACAATAAAGTCGAAAAAGAGAAATGAAATTCATTCTTTGGATATAAGAGTTAAATATAGTATTCCTACATTAGAAATTATTAAAACTAAAGAAATGTATCCACACCAACAATATATATATATATATATATATATATATATATATATATATATATATATATATATATATATATATATATATATATATATATATATCCTAATTTACATACTGTTCAAGACAGTAATGGGTTATTATAATTTAAAGGAAATTTCGACACCGATATTTATAAAACTAATGTTATAAAGCTGTCAATTATGTTCAATTTGCGGCCAACAGGATACAGACGTTTGACCAGTATGTAGGTCTATGTAGAAAAAAAACATCAAATTTAAATTCCACAAAAGACACCGACGAGAGGGGATACTTACCTACGTTAGCAGTACTTATTATATGGCTGTTTACTTTAGGCCTATAGAAGTCCCCGATATCTGAACCAGAACATATAGTTATTCGACTGTCATTCGAGTAATTATCTTGCGCTTGTGAAAAAGAATATTTCACACCAACATTGAACAAACATAAATATCTATGATAATATTATAATGTCGTCCTTATAGAGCAGACAATAAACCCTGTTGACAATTATATTGTTTGATGTACAGACACAAAAAGAAAACAGGATTTCAAACCACTCTTGTGATTCAAATATTAAAATTTGGTTCTGTGTTTTAAAAACAATGTCTCTTGAAAGTGAAATTTGCTATGAATTAAAGAGTAAGTTAGAGTTTCCTGATAATGGGGGCCTCGGCTGCAGCCACCCCCCCCCCCAACCCATTTAATCCGCCGCTGATTCTGTGACCATACAACATATATGCAAATTACAGGAAAGAGGTTTCAAATTTGAGGTCTACTTTTACATAATTTTACATACGAATACTAAGATTTAACTTTACATATTGGGTATTAATCTATGTGTCTCTATATTCAAATCTAGTTAAAATGTGTATTATTCATTAACTAGATTTGATTCTGCGGTCATGTATTATTATTAATGTTATCCTATACATAATCTGTGTATCTAATTGGTTCACACCAATTATACTTTATTTAAATCAAACTATAGTTGTTTATGCTGCTTGTACTAAAATTAAACTAGGGTATCAATTACAGTATATTCTTAATTTTTCAAACCTTTATTTCCCACAGATTCACATCGATTATACTTAACGGCTTACAAGGTGTTTTCTTTTTTGTGACGTGTATCTGTAACCGCCGTGTTGTCAAAGTGTACTGGTCATTAATTGGACAACGCCACGTCCCATCTACAAGACATTACACAACTGAATAGAACATGTATTTGTTCTAAATACACCAGCTCGGACACCGATCAACAGAATACTTTTATTATAAACTAGACTACCCTTTAACCTTGGATAACTGTGGGTTTTGGGGTGGTCATCCATTACGTTTGTTTGACGAATTTTATCTTTTCCCTCCCCTCCCTAATGTTACTTATCGTCACGAAAACCAGACACCACATTCAAAAAGACGTCACACCCCAGACGTTTTTCTCTTTTAAAAACACCTGTATCGGCTGAGGATTGGTCTGACCATGCTATCCCTTCATATGCTGGATTATAAAAACAGGTCAAATCTACTTCACCTGCCGATTGTCCCGAAAAACTCAGACAGGTTTTTGTCTTTTAAAACACCGATTTCGGCTGAACATGGGTCTAACCACACTATCCCTTCATATGCTGATGTCACAGGTGAACTCTACAACTGCCCAAACCTACTGTACCTGCCCAGTGTCTCGCCAAGTCTCAGACAACATGTTGTTTTATCGTTTAAAAACACCGATTTCGGCCGAGGATAGGTCTGACCACACTATCCCTTCATAGGCTGAGCACACAGAAACCGATGAACTCTCTAGATCTAAAACATATGGCTGGCTTAAGTCTAGTTTTTCCGTAGCTCTAGTTCTGGATAGATAAATCTCGTGTATTCTTGAATACGATTATACTTAAAGCTATAAAGCAAAGATTTATATCAAATATTTAATGACTAAAATAGTTAAATAAAAAAACTCAAAAATGTATTGTTATTTTATAATTGTTTTATCTTTAAATAATTAATTTTGGTATGACCAAGATTTAAGATCTAGGTTCTACTTCGATTGATTTTCACTTCCTCCCTAAATGTAGGTAGATCTAGAGAAATGAATTGTATACTCAAATTAGAAGAACTGTTGAAAATTGATAATAGTGTTGGAACCTAATAAAAATAGCAAACGGACGTATCGTTAAAGCTATAGCTTAAAGAAAACTTAGCTTTATAATGCGTTAAACTTTTATCTAGGCAACATGATCTTACATGTGATACGCCATGTTTATTGTAAAAAGATAATGAATCATGTGACGTCACTATAAAAAAGTCATTGTTCTGAAATGTTATAATAAAAGTGGTTTTCCTATCAATGAATATATAAATTAATTAATTAACGTCTTTAAATGAATGTGTGATTAATAATTTGGTAATAAAAAACATTGTTCTCTACCGAAATACGTATTTTACATTTTTCAAATAGTGCAGATTCTCTTCTGTAACCAAAAGACAAACAAAATAACAGAAAAGAAATGTATGCAAACTTGCAAAAAAACTTGAGTTTTAGTAGTATATAGATAGATAATAATTTTACAAACTTCTATACTAATAAATGCAGCTTATGATAGAGAAATTGCATTAAAATAAGATGGCATTGTGTAAGTTATAATATCATTACTTATTGAGAGTTTGGGTGTAATTTCAACCGCATATGCAAACAGTATTTGTTTCTAGAGTTTCAAATATATGAAAATACAAAATTAATTTAAAATTAAAAAGAACATGAATTTAACAAAAAGTGATTGATTTTTAAACAATTAAAAATTTTAAAATATAAGAAAGAAAGATTTGTATAAAACATTTAAGGATAATCACTACGGATAGAATTTTTTTATTTAACACATTTCTGGGTGTTTAATAAATTCATATGTTTATACTTGTTAAACTACCGTGAATTATTTTGTTTACTGTACTATAATATGATTGGTCAAGCGTTTCAATGAATCTCTTCCCATTCATATTTTTTACAACTTCTATCCCACTTATTTTTAGAACAAAAAAAAAGGTCACTACTTCAGCGGGTACACGGGTGCTAGGTCCTTAGATTGCTGTAAAGTTTATGGTTTCTAGCGGGCAATAAATTATGTAATACCCGCTCGAAGATAGCAGCTGTCCGCGTAGTAGTGTGAAAACTTTCCGGGGGGTACCATGTTTCACATTGCAATAAACGGATAACCGTAAGCTGTAGAAGTCCGAAATGTTTGGGTTACTTAGATAAAAGATATTGGTACCGAATTAAGAAAAAAAAATTTTGGGGGAGCAAAATTAAAATTTTATCGAAATCATGGGTATCTTGTCCCATTAAGGCCTGAATTAGTTTAGTAAAGAAAATCAATTAATTTTTTAAAATACTTTATTGTATTTAACTAACAAATTATATATATATATATATATATATATATATATATATATATATATATATATATATATATATATATATATATATATATATAATTATGCAAACGCCTCCTGTTTAAGTAAGTATCAAACATCATTTTAGTTTGAGTTTTATCTCTTCTTTGGTTTCAATATTGATTACACGAAGTCATTTGTTATTCTATAAAAATAATTTTCTGTAAAAAAAAGGAAAATTCTCCGATGTTGACAAAAAGGCTTTGTAAATTTTAACAATACAAATTTTATCGGGTGAAAATACATTTCTGATGGGTTTTTTAATAATTTAAATATATACAATTGTGTTACTTTATTTTGTAAATAACAAAAAATAGCACCCATTGTTTTCTTCTCCATGTATTGTTTTTTTTTTATAATTTTACAGCAATTATTCCTCACAAACATTCACAATCAAATTTGTTTTGTGATCGTAGAGCTGTTGATTTTTTATCTGTTTTTTAAGTTGTTTTTGAATATCATGTTCTTGAAAAAAAGTCTAAATTTGTATGCTTCTAATTTATATTATTTCAATAAAATAATACAAAATCGTGACTCTTTGTAGATTTACTCAAATCATAAAATAATATCGAGAACATAAAAATTTAAAATAGCTGCATCTAGGTCAGTTAGCCGCCATCGGAGTCAGATTTCACGCCTACCCATGTCTTTCTTGCATGGGCAATAAAAGTCGACGATTGGGAAAGTTTTTCTTTTGTATGATTAAATGGACAATATTTTTGTTTTATTGTTGCATTGCAGGCGTGGCTATCTGGTGACATCAAGAGTATTAGTCTCGGAGCTCGTCTGATCTAGGCGACTGTATTTTATAGAACTTATATTTTGCTTTTTTACCACATTGTTTAACACTGCTATTTTATTAACTTTACCTGCTTTCCAACTCCCTTAACACCTCAAAATTAACCACTTTTGAAATATAACGTATAAATGTATTATCATAGCAGATTGTCTACGCGTTACTTTTGAATATTTTTAAAACTAATGTGTTCTCTATAAATGTAGTGTGATATTTCACAAATTTTATATCAATAACACAAAATCTCTTATGCTGAGGGGTTCTATTGTAACATTTGTGGTGTTGGTTTAATGGCGACACAATAACTTGAAAAAGAAAACAATAACGCAGTATTTATTGATTAGATTAAGATTTACAGTTTATTTAAGTTACTGGTTACAAAAAAACACTGGAAGAGTAGTTACACGAGAAAAAAGAACTGAAGACTTGACAAGGCTGGAATAATACTAGAACAACAAAATAGCTTAAAACAAGAGAACAAATCCACTCAAAACTGTTACTTCTATGTGCAAAACAAACAGCCAAACAGTGTTTAATAGTTACTTACTTAATTAAAAAAAAAAGAAATTTTAATGAAAGCAACGAAGCTAACCAATTTTTAAAAAATCTAATGTGTTAATCTAGAACAAAAAGTTTGTATCCAATTTTTTTTAAAAACATATACCTAGCTCATTTTTTTTGCTACAAATGTATACAATTTTCTTGGCCGAAACTAATACATATTCATTTTTAAAATAACATAAATACCATTGAACAGTCGGATTTCTAATGGAGTTATTTAAGTCTCTTAATCAGTTTGCGCATTTAATATGTCGTTATGTTGGCTAATTATGTATATTTATCTAATTTTGTTTTAATTTTTCTCACTTATATTGGTAGCCTATGTGATTTTAAACGTGTCGGAGTTTTAACTATTTAGTTATTTCTTTGCATGGTCACTAATATCGTTCGAGTTAGTATTATATATATATATATATATATATATATATATATATATATATATATATATATATATATATATATATATATATATATATATTTAAAGAAAATCATTATTTTTTCCTTTTAGCGCATTATTACATACAATTTTTTTAATTTCTCGTATATACGAAGTATAGAGAAAGTCTTGTAATATTGCAAAAAAATAATAATCGAGATTTTTACAAATCTCGACGTTTTACACTTTAATACAGAAAAACATAATTTTGCAATTTTGTCCGTGTGTCTGTGTGTCTGTGTCTGTGTGTCTGTGTGTAAACACGATAGCTTGAGTACCGTTACAGCTAGGTTGATGAAATTTCATATATAAGTATTTTATCAAAATCGTAGATCCGTATCAACTTTTGAGCGATTTCCAATAACCGTGAGTGGTACTTTTTCTACTTTGAATTTTTCAAAAGCCTACAACTTAAGTACTATTTTAGATAGATAAATGAAATTTCACACGTAAGTGAAAGATCTAATTCTCTACTTTCTGTCAAATTTTGAATAATTTCCGTTGACCGAAAGTACTAATTTACTCTATTTCCGATTTCTCAAAAAATGCATGTAAATTTATAAAGTACTAATAATATTGCGCACTATTATGCACATTTCATTTGGCGTTCACTTGGTTTGCAATTCTGTTTTTCTACGAGATTTTATTCTATTTAAAATGGAGTTCCCATCCCCTGTTGTTTTATATAAGAATATTCCAGAACGTTTTGGGGAGATCACTCCCGGTTTATTATGCATTCGTTTTAAGCTACTTTTTTTAAATTTCATGTTTGTAAGTACTTTCCTTTCACTAGGTTAAAGCAGAAACAGGAAAATAAAATATTTAAAAAGCAATTACAGACAACATTACGCTTAAAAAAAAAACATAAATTGTTTGAAAGTTAGCAAACATATTACAAATAACACAAACTGGTACTACTTTTGAGATTAGAAAATGATTGAATTGACAGATAAAGATTTTTGTTGGCCAGTGATCGAGCTAGTATGTATAGAGCCAGTGCTGGATCTATTTAGTTGTGAATGGTGTTTTGGATGTGACGTCGCGTTGTCCGATTGATGGACAGTACAGTCTGACCACTCGATTGTTGCAGACACACGTCACAAAGAAGAAAACACCTTGTAAGCCGTTTAGTATAATTGATGTGAACCTGTGGGATATACTTTTTTTTTATTATAAATATTATTTTAGTAATATGCATCATAGGTAACCTATACTTTATGCAAAATAAAATACAGTTAGATTTTAAATGAAGACATTTGTAAGTATCATAACAATAATTATCAAAAACTAGAAAAGACATACAGAATTATATTTCTGATTTATAAATTAAAAAACAAGACATTTTACTGATTTCAATGGATACTTACTGAAGTGGTTTCGATTCCGTCCCTTCTCCAACGATAGCAAGCAGCCAGAAAGCTCCGGTCATCAACGACAGCGTAACATAGATCAATGAGAGCTGTCTATCGCTGGTGCTGATTTTGTCCTGTTGTGTGACAGATCTGCTGATGGTGTAGATCCTGACGACGGTGGCGATGAACAAAGCCACATTACACACGGTGATGAGAGCTAGAGGGGTGATCAGGCACAAACCTGTGTATAAGAATCGAAAGAAAAATGACCAAATTTAGGGTGGGTAAATTGCATTAAAATGTAACGATTCTCATAACAGAACAAATTCTAGACGGTGAATGATAATGAATTACATTACTACTGTGTTCGAAGTGTGCAGTCATAATATATAACTTAATGTGTTGGGGCATGTAGATAGATTATAACTTATAAAAAGGAAACATTTTGTACAAAAAAGATACTATGTATTCGCAAGATAAGAAAAACATTATGTTACGGTACGTAACAAACGTGTAAAATTTAAAAAACCAAATGTAAAGACGAAGATTTAAAAATCAAACCTAAGTGAATGTTATAATCAATGAAGCAGTTGATTTCGCCGTATCCTATCTTCCGACCATGGCTTAGTATCTGAGATGAAATCACAACCGTTGCTACAGAAATGGTTGGCAGGGCAAGGGTAAAGAGAACATTTTTAACCAAAGTTCGTCGTTCTTCTGCTGATTTTTGTGGTTTTTGATATTTAGTTGACACCATTTGGAGCATGCGTATGCTGCACACTAAAGTCCAGGCCGAACTCCACACCCAGAGAAAGTGGGTAGATATTCCAAAAGCAATGCAGAAATACTTGTAACCCGAGCTAAGAAATGTAGAAATATGAAAAACAGTGTTACTATGATATAGCAATAATAAAATGGAACATTATGTTCCACATAAATAATAAAATATTTAATAAAATAAATAAAAAACAAAAAAAATTATAATTCAAACTTGTAAACAAACTTGAGTTTTAGTAGTATAAAAATAGATAGATAAATTCCATTGTAGTATAAAAATAGATAGATAAATTCCATTTAACCACACTTTGTCAGACAATGGCAAAACATGGCAATATTTTTAAGCAATAAAACCAAATTGATTATTTATCTTAGCAGTAAAGCAGTTACAATTTGACAGCATGCTAGAAAAAATATTAAATCTTCTAAGACGACTGTGTAAAATTGGGTGTGCATTGTTGAAGTTGAACAAACAAACTTACAGATAAGAACTTGCCAACAAAGATGCCTGAGCCAGTAAAAGACTTGTACACAGGAACATGTTGTTTTTGCCTGCACTGTTTCTCAGCTCAGAAAACCGGATGTACGTCACTAAAGACACCAGGAGACACAGCATTGACGCGGACATGCAAGTGAGAGTCAGTATATTGGCGTAATAGTTCAGTTCATTTGGAGTTTTGTCCAGAGAGGCGAGTTTATCGTCCAGATCTTTACGACAAACATTCAACACACCATCGCCGTCAATCTCCAACATGTTGATCTCCGACACCTTCGAGAAGATCAACTTGGTATTTCCAAGATTAACAGTAACTGTCACGGATGGTGGGAAGTCAGTTTCGACGACATCCAATTTGTATTCTGACTTGCTGAAACTTACAAAACTACATGCTAAAGTATTCGTCACCTTCACGAGCAAGTCCTTGCGATTCAAAACATCATATTTACTTTCGTATATTGAATAACTTGTTCTTTCATACAAGCAATGTTTGGTAATCCAACGACACCATTCTATCAAAATGGACTCTGTTAAGCCACCAGACTTTAAATAGGGGACAAGATATATTTCTGTGTTTTCCGCAATAGTTAACGGAGTTCTAATCAACTTATTCACAATAAAATCTTCAAAATCATCTCTTGATATCTCTAATTGGGCAACGATGAAAATATCAGCCATTATCACAAGTGGAGACTGAACTTTATATCTTCCAGTATTTTGTCCTTCAGCGAAAGTACCTAGCTTATACTGCAACAAAATATTTCTTGCTTTTAGATTTGTCTCGTTTAGCATCTGAAAATCAGTAGGAATTTGATTTATCCATTGCAAACACCTTGTGGCCAATCAACATTAAGCAACTGATCAACAACAACTATATCATATGGTATTATCAATAGAAAAAACACGTGTTTCTTTACCAGTAGTCTACAGAAAGTAAAATGCCAAATTATAATGACTAGAAATCAGATGAGGAAAAAAAAATTACATTTACACAAAATATTATGTTACTTTAAAAAGACATTAAGTGCCACGTCTTGCGAAAATATACTTTGAAATTACTAACGGTAAACTGCTTTCCTAAGAAATATATACTAATCTTTTAAACAATTGAATTGAGAACGAATGAAATGAGATAAAATTTAATGGCGATTATTTGTGTGTGTGCAGAGGTGAAGAGTTTCAATAAGAGTATCAAGGGCACCTGAGATTCAAGGATATCGCCAATGGCTTTCAGAGACAACTGATCTAATTTGACGTCTGCTGGTCTAAGCATGAACCAGGTACTCAGTTTGTAGCCCAGTCCTGTGACGTCACTGTTGGACGTTCTGCAGTTGCCGGAGATCAGCTTTTTACCTGGGCTACAGTGGAGCGGTTTACACGTGCCCTGGAACAATTACATCAGCTTTTTATTGACACCCTTAGGTAAATACGTTCGTGGCATACGGTCACCGTAAATAAAACAGTAGTATCTTAAGGGCACCTTAACTAAAGAACACTTTCGGCTTATAGTTTAATAAAAATGTTGTTAGTTTCTTAATGAAGGCATGAAGGGATGAAGTGGCCTGCGGTAGAGAGCTAAACTGCTAATCCTCGAGTCAGTGGCGTAGCGAGGTCGGGTGTCACCCGGTGCGGCACTTAATGGTGTCACCCCCCAGAGGCATAGAGACCCTTCCCAGGGACAAACTTTTAAATTTTCGATTTGCACCCCCCCCCCCCCTCAAACTTTCGATTTGCACCCCCCCCCCTCAAACTTTCGATTTGCACCCCCCCCTCGAGTTTTTCTCTATATATTTTGCTATTTTTTTGCCTTGGTGTCACCCCCCTAAATGGTGTCACCCGGTGCGGTCCGCACCCCCCGCCCCCCCCCCCCCTCGCTACGCCCCTGCCTCGAGTACAAATCCGGGTTCAAGTCAGCAGACCGTCCCTGAGTCCACGGAGCTCTGTTGGGTACCTAACTTACATTAGCGAAATTGAACGCGGCTGGGTATAGTACTGCTCACACTATCCCTTTGTATGCTAAGGTCATAGAAATAAGTGAACTCTACTTCACTTGTTCCATACACCGTCATACTTTTTGAGTAATTTATTAACACCTAAATGAAATGATGAGATAAAAAAACTATTACAATAGTGGTTTACAGTTTTTCTGCAATAAATACATTGAATTATTTCAACAATATGAAGTTTATTGTTTTTTTTTTTTATCTTAATTGATTTTTTAAAACATTTGTTAAAGTTGGAAACGGTAATACAATACTTTTGTCAAGTTAACGGTTAAATTCTACGACAACTTACATCAGGCGAAAGCCAGTGTGTGTCTTCACACTGATTTAAGTTTGATTCTTTCATGCTAGTATCGTCGTTTATGACTTGCCTAGAGAACCTGATGAGCTGGGGAAAGGGCGGGACTACCTCGAAAAGGGCGGAGCTATCTCCAGCACCCTTTTCCTTTTCAGTCGGGTATGTGTTCTGAAACAGAAGACATTATATCTAAAATTTAAGAAAAATTACAGTTTAAAAATATATTAGCAGATATTCCATAAACACCTATCGTGTTACAAATCTAAGGGGGTAGTGCACCCACCTCATGAAAATTCAGGAAGCAATTTTATTAGAGAAAAAAACTTGCATATTAATTGTATAGCTTTTCAATATACCTTTTGACCAAATAAAAGTGTGATCAGCGTTAGCCGTTTAAAACATTGAGAAATTTATGATTATTACATATCCTGCCACAATCTATAGAACTCAATAGCCGTTTACTATATTGACTTTGAACTTCAAATGCAAATAAAGAAGAGGATGCTTAATAAAGAAATAATAAAAAGTTTTGAATATATGACATAATATTGAAGTTACAAATCTTTGGTTATAAGGTTAAAATCTTAACTATGAAATTCTCAACAACAAAAAATCTTAATGTAACACAGTGTTTCTTCCAGACTTTTTTCTCCGGGGGGGGGGGGGGCACTTGAAATTTTCGGGGGGGAGGGGGGCGGGGGCGGTAGACTTTCTTCAGGGGGGGGGGAGCGGACACTGTTAAAAGTATGTATTTTCTATATAAATTATATAAATTTCATTTCGTTCGGGGGGGGGGGCGATAGAATTTTTTCGGGGGGGGGGGGGGGGGGCTTCGTCCCCCCCCCCCCCCCCCGAAGAGATGCCTGGAAGAAACTTTGATGTAACATACAAAAACTATATTAGTTCAATTGTGATTATGTTGTGTAGCTATGGATACATTTCATTAAAATTCAATAGATAGTGTTTGGGATATATACTTTTAAATTTTTTAAACTTGTAAAAAAAACAAGAGTGTGAAAAAAAGAAGAAAAAAAACGTGTCTTAAAAAAATAACTGTTTAAGATTCTTGATATAGCTTATTACATAGCTTAAAACAATGTATATAAGACACCATAATCAAAGTTTCAATCAAATCAAGTAATTATTAGCCTTGTAAAGAAGTTTAATGAGGTGCACCCCCTAAGAATAAATTGTAAAATGAGTTTTCAAAAATATTTAAAACTTAAAAAAAAAGCTTTCAAAACAAATAGGCCTACATTCCTAACAAAAGTAAATTAAAATAAGACATTATTTTACATCGGAATTTGTCACATATAGGAAGACGCTACTTTAAAACTTACTTTGTTACAAATGTAACAGAAAACGTTCTTATAAAATTGAACCGGGTTAACAGTAAAAACTTGATCCATCGTGTTGGTAAACTGCGAACATGACCTTTCTACCTCCTCGTCTGATTTCCAATCAGGGGGCGCAAAGTCACATGTGTCTATGACGTGCCTAAACGATATATTTAGGAAACAAAATTACTATTTTTTTTTCCTTTCTCGCGCTCTCTCTATGTACATAGTTAATATATATACATATACATATATATATATATATATGTATATATATATATATATATATATATATATATATATATATATATATATATATATATATATATATATATATATATATATATATATATATATATATATATAACGAGATTTAACTGCCAACGGGTTCGAACTTGGGACATGCGGATTATCACTCACGCTCTTACCCACCTGACCAATGTACTCACATTTCCGGAAAACAGTTGGAGAATGTCATGTTTGATGTTTGATGACGTAAGACGCAGGTTGGTTCCCGGAGTGACGTGTTTATCATCTCGTCATAATCCGTTGCCTTGTACATAATCTGGTAATCTTGGCAAAATAATTCCAATTCTCGTACTGGACGAAGCTGTAAGTTTACATTTTATTTGTCAGCTTAATAAACTGAAAAATTGTCTTTTACATGTTTATCTTAATTTTTCATGTTGGAAAGGAATTCTCTTCAATAAAGTATTACTTGTCAACTTGTGATGCGCAAAATTGGCCGTTGCCTGCTTTTCTTTTTGGATGTGCTTCCACGGCCTTTGTACATCAACTGTTTGAAGAGTGGCTGTCCCCAGCTAACGAGGGTAAGAACTCGAGACTTTTTGGTATTCAGCCTTGAGCTTTACCGACTGGACCACGCCGACTCCGGTTTTATTTATACAAATTTAAAAGTACTGTTTAAAAATTAAGGTGTAGTAGAGTTCATATGTATTAGTGATCTAGGCATACGAATTGTTAGAGTGGTCGCACTATACTCATCACCTTTTCTAGTTCGTGCCCAAGACACATTAGACAGATGAAGTACAGTTAATCTATAAAGGAATAGAATAGTCAGCCTTTTGTCCAGCCGCATCCCCCCCCCCTCCAGGTAACCATTAGAGCTGGGTAGACTCAGGGGCATTCGAGTTGGGGAAATCTTTTAAACGCGAGCCCAAGATAAGATTTTTAAATCTACTTGTTCTCCGTCAGTGCTCAAACGTCTTAAATGTAGTATATCGGTATATCTTGATAATTTTTTTCTCAATTAGATGATCTGTCAAGCGTATCTTATTTAAAATTTAATAGTGGTGGAATCTGCTAATTATTACAAACAGAAATATCGTTAAAACTATAGACGACAATAAAAATAAAGTTGTGTACTGCATGAAACTATTTCTATTGGAAAACATGGTCTATTTTACGTAGGAGCCATGTTGTGAAAATAACGTATTTGTTCTCAAATTTTATAATTAAGCTTGTGTTTCTATATATGAATATATCATTCATTGAACTATAAATATTGAAATAAGTTTGTATAAAACCAATTTTGAAAACAGAGCATTATTCTCTTCATAAATACGTATTTTTAAATTCAACATATTGTGCAGATGTGCTGATCAAGCGAAACAGACAAACAAAATATAAATAAATAAATACACAATTGTGTAAAAAGTAATCTTAATTGTAGAAGTAGTCTATATAGATACAAGATTAAAAAATCATGTTTTAACAATTCACTTACGTTAGAGTACCCGTTGCACTGGGCACAGTACTTGTTCCAGAACAGGAAATCCGTTTCCATGTCAACAACGAAATTGTAAACATCCAAAGTCATCATCTCTCGTGGGATGTCCGCCTCACACAGCTCTACGACCCTGGCCGGACCTGTGTAGTTGTCCGGGCAAGACCGGATGGTCAAAACATGAGACGATGCCCGCTCGGACTCGCAGTGAAGTCTAGGTAGATTTTTCCTTGTCGTGTACTTGTAACTTCTGAAATTGTTAACACTGCGGAGCGATGTTATTTCTGCGCCCTGTAATGTAAAGTCAAAATCACTTCTAGAAAGTTCTGGACAGCAGTTGTCGAATAAATCGCAATACGGACGCCGGCAAGAACAGAAGATCTGTTGCGGTTCGAAATTCCTACGTCTACTAACAAACTTGTTTTCTATGCACCAGTTATTGTAGAACAGCTGCAAGTAGGAAGTTGGTGACATCGAAGTTTTGTTCCAGGGAACAATGGAGGATCCGCTGTCAACTTGACCAAAACATCCAATGTTACAATGGAAGGTCAAGGTTACAAAACAGGCGTAATAAAACTTAATTTTCGGCATGTCTGTTAGTTTAAGCAGTTCATTTTATATTAGTAGCCTGTTCCATTTCTTAAATGTATTAAATATTCGGAACAAATATTTTTGTTTTCTGGTACTTCAGAGAAACAGAAAATTTAACTGATAACGAGGACCTCTAGTGTTCCAGCTATTTATAGGCTGTAATAGTCATTCTCCATTTATAATTGTATACAAGTTCTTTGGCAATAAAGCTGAATAACAAACCCTCATGTAAAATGTTTGCATTGTTTTATAATTATTGCAATATCTTATTTTAAATGGAGCTTATTCAACATATCCTTTTAGCTAATTTTCTCTCATAAATTTGGTTTTTAAGAACTTGTATATGTATTTATTCTAAAAACTCATTTTCTACAGTTTGAATAGAAACAATTTTAAACCCACAATTGTTAACAACATATATGCATTAAGCATTATTTTTATGATGGTTAATGTTGAAGTTAATCTTTGAAAATCTTTTCAGCGATTATTATTGGCATATGAAAATCATAAAAGACATTTTAAACATCTTCTGCAGAAAATATTTTAATTGTTTACGATCTTGAAAGGAACGCATTAAAGATTTGATAAAAGGTTCGCATAACTTTTAACGCTGGAAAATGTTGAAAAGAAGAAGAAAGCGGTCATTGTTTTGAGAATTCTGTATCGGCTTCTTTAGTTTTATATTTGCCTGTCAAAGTAATCTTTAATCCACAAAAGTCTTAACAATAAAACTTAAAGCACTGTCTGATTGTAGAAATATTGTTTATGCTTTTAAAATAACACCTATGAAAAGAAAGTGTTATGTGATTAGCATTCTTACAACCCAAATACATGACTAGTATGCATTTTTTGTTTTATTTTCTAGACTGTTAATTTAATCGTGCTTCGAAAAATGACACGTTTGCTGATTAGAAAATAAAATCTTAATTTTTGTTACTCTGTTTCAAAACAGTTCATTCTAAAAAAATAAACGTAATTAACAGTGGCGTAGCGAGGTCGGGTGTCACCCGGTTCGGCACTTAATGGTGTCACCCCCCAGAGGCGGGGGACAAACTTTCAATTTGCACTCCCCCCCCCCCTCCCCTCAAACTTTCGATTTGCATCCCCCCCTCAAGTTTTCGATTTGCACCCCCCCCCCCCCTCCAACTTTCGATTTGCACCACCCTCAAGTTTTTCTCTATATATTTTGCTATTTTTTGCCTTGGTGTCACCCCCTAAATGGTGTCACCTGGTACGGTCCGCCCCACCCCCCCCCCCGCCCCTCGCTACGCCTCTGGTAATTAAAAGCTTACAGGAGCTACATGCTTGTGTATTATGATTTTGTTTTAATATATTTCTAATTGCACATGGAAGCTATCGTTTGCAAGCTAATTAGTATTGCGAGGATAAACACAATTTACCTTAGAAACTTATGTTTTTCATCCAATATAGTTAGGAAAGAAAACAATATTGAAAGGTTATAACAATGCAATATACATTACATGTTTTTATTACATGATCAAAACAATGTAGATATTTTGAATGCTATAAATTAGGTATGCACAGTTGTATTGTATTAGTAGATTCATGACATCGAAAGATTTAATGCAGTGAATTTTAGATTATAAACATACGAGAATTTCGTAAACGAAATCACGATTTACATTGTTTTTGCTACTTTTAGTGCCTTTGATCCATATAAACATAGAATAATGCGAGCTGATGACAATGCTTGCTTCTGTTGTTGCATTTAGCAAAAAATTAGAGTTTGGAGCAATGTGCATATTATATTACTGAAACAAACGTTTTATAGCAACGTTTAACATGTTGGGTGCTGGAAACAAAGCTTTATGCTTTTCTTTTATTCGTTATTCTTGCATTGTCAGGAAAGATAAAATAGGTTTTGGATTTTAAAAAGTATTTATATATTGTTTAAACTAAAATGCGGCTCAAGTTACAATACACGATTATGTTATAATTTTTGGATTTATTCGTTTTATCTTTGTTTTGTTTTAAGAACCACTTTAAATTTATTCTCAAAAGCATGTTACTTTAGCAGAAATATTTTTGAATACATGAAACTTGAAGTCATTTGCAAAATTTTAGCGAAAATCATGTTTTAGCCTGCAACATATTATTGTTTTTTTTTCTGTTTAACACTAAACGACTACCCAAAAATAAAACTATACTTAAGTTAGATTTTTTAGAATGTAACATAAATGTATAATGGAAACAAAATGTCTAAAAAAAAACCCGTAGTCGAAACATTTGAATCCTGCATTTGAAGATTAGTTTTCCTGTAGGCCTATAACATCCGATCGCTGAACTGATATACACTTAATATGTTAATTCAATCTCAACACTAAGTGACTTGTTAAAGTAAGCTGTTACAGCATGCAAGCCATGATTATTTTTGCTGTGAGTTATATATGTATTTTATCACTAACATATGAATACAATATTTTATGTCATGGAGTTTATGAGGATGAAAATGAAAATAAATCTAACTGGATTTTTTATTTCTTTCACAGGTACTCAAACAACATCAAGGGCGTCCTCTAGCGCACGGAAGATCGAGTAATCCTAATTGCCAAAGGCTTCGGCATTAGCACTATGGCACCTACATTCGTTTTAAAGCGCGCCCTACATAAGGGATTTCGTTTGTTATTGCGGGTCGGTCGCGTAAATTGTTTATACTCAACTACACCATTCATCCGATTGCCGTGAAATTTTGAAAATTCGTTCGCAATGGCTTCAGGCGCGAACTTTTTTTTCAAATATCAGATGGGCGGCGCCGATCGGTAGTGTGTGGTGGGGTGCAATACCCCCGCGGCTATCCAAGCTACTGGGATCCACACTATGGACGTCCTGTCAGGAGATCAGGCCTACTCCTTTTCAACTGCAATAGTATCGTGTTCGGTCGTCCCGGCTGTTGTGCGTCCCACAGCGCCCCCATGAGCACTATATAACATACAGAGCACTGATACCTGGGCAGAGGGTTATCATCTTACACTCAAGTATGTTCTACAGCATACCGAGGTGAAGGCTGGGCTGCAGTGTGGACTAACCCGTGCCCCATGCAATTACAATAGAAGAAATGGAATACTGATGTTGTATACTGTTTACGTACATCGTGAATCAATCGAATATTAAAAAGAATAGCTAGTGGTGTAAACTGATTCAATATGCTCGTATTTAAACGACACTTTCTACTTAACGCTGGTCCTAGAAAATGACTTTACTGTCCTTTTTCTATTCGTAATATCCAGCAATTGTTTTGCAAAACGGTCGACAGAGGTCTCTATTTTTAGATCTGTTATATTATAAATTTATTTAAAGGTGTCAATTTAATTTATCCCCCCCCCCTGCAGTTGCCTTTCTTCTACCAATTCACCATGGGACTGTGTGGCCCAGTAGTCGAGTTTCTCAATATTGTAATCCTTTCATACTACGTCAGGTGGCAGAGAGCTAGTCTGCTAACCCAAAAGTCTCGAGTTCAAATCCGGGTTCAAGCCAGTAAAATGTCCCTGAGTTCACCCAGTTCCGATGGGTACCTAACTCACGTTAGGGAAAGTAAAGTAAGCTTGGCATAGTGATGACCACACTATCCTTTTATATGTCAAGGTCAGGGAACGTTGTTCCATGGACAGTTAGATACCGTCAGGATGTAAAAGAGAACTTTACATCTCCTCATCTGTTTGAGTATTCATCAAATCTCTAATGCATATTTACAACTGTTAAGACAGAGAAGACGTTCCAATCACATACTGAAATATAATTTTAACGGCATTTTATCTATTGTTATTAATTTCCTCTATTTATGCTATTCTAGCAATAATGGACGAAGATAACATTTTCTAAGTTGCATTGTCTTCAAATGCAGCCGTGCGCATTAGCTTAAAGTGAAAACAATCATTTCAAATATATTTTATTATACATATACGTAGATTTTAATTATATATTTTTTTGCCTTTTTTTTTCATATTACAGCTATTTTGACAAATATAAAATTCTGAAATCTTTTTAGAAATTTAGCAAACCTTTATCAAATGCAGTCTTTATTCTGCATTGGGTTGGCGTGGCCTAAGGGTAGAGAGCTAGGCTGCAAACCGGAAAGTCTCGAGCTCAGATCATCATAACGCCCCTGAGTCCACCCAGCTCTGATGGGTACCTAACTCACGTTAGGAAACCAAAGGCGGCTGGGCATAGTGCTGACCACATTATCCTTCAGTATGCCGAGGTCACTGAACCAGATGAACTCAACTTCATCTGCCCCATGTGTCTTGGGCACAAACGGGAAAAGATGATGACGATTCTCCACAGAATGGCTAAAATTATGATCCATAAACTATAGATAATACTTCTAACGGTGACGTTTTTTTCTTTCTATCGGTTTTATAGAGCTTGTAAGCCAATCTGTTAATCAACGGTATCGAATGGTAAAATGTAAAACTCAATTTTCATACCAAAATATTTAGCGTAAAATTTTAACAAGAGAAGCCACCTAAACAAACAACTGCACAATACGCTTACGGTAATAAAAAAACTGATTGGAAATAATGCTAACGTGGACAAATTGAAAATGCTGACTGCATATTTGCCTTGAGTTGTAGAAGTTAAAATTGATAGCCTATGTAATCGTTTAGGTCTGTGAATACATTTTTAAAAAAAAGCAAAGGATTTTTATAGCTGGTGACACATGTCATAGCCAAGAAGTTATTAGCTCACTCAACCTTCATAGGGCAACAGAAACTCATGAGACACATGGACTCATTCAGTACTAAGTTACTTTAAGAGTCCAACCACAACATAATTTATATAACAATATTTTACTCAGATGAGTATCTCACATACATTAGGGAAGTAAAGGCGGCTTGGCTTAGTGCTGACAACATTGTCCTGAGGTCACAGAAACAGATGGACTCTACTTCACCTGCTAGCTGGACCACCAGGTTTGAAAGGGTAACTAACTTTATATCTCATTCTTAAACGTCCATTTATTTTCAACTCAATAACTAATAAAGTATTTCTTTCTTATGAAAGAACAATAAAAAACAGACGTCAGTTTCTCTGATAAATATTTATTATTTTAGGCAGCTTTATACATTTATACAATTTGAAATAAATCTTCACAAATTTATTTTTACTCAGTATTTTTATATTTTAAACTCAATACAACGGGCAAAAAAATATTCATGTAGTACAATATAAACATATTTTCGGTAAAAAGAGTTAGTTCCCATTATTATTTTTATATATTGCAGATATTTCAATGTTTTAGTGAAGCTTTTACTTAATGATGTACAGAAAATAACAAAGAATGAATAACAAAAGACCTTTGAAAGATATTAAAAACAAATGCTAAGATTTTATCTTTCCATTGTGCAACTAAAAACCGTTTTTCTACATCTTCAACTAAATGGATTGCATTTCAAGAAATTGATAACATTTTTCTGTTTAGGATTAGGAATTAAACAGAATGACTAGAAACAGAAGCAACAAAACAATAGCACTAGAATTATTTTCAATTTGTCTTCTAAAATTCTATATCTAATGCTTTGCAGTTAAGGAAATAGTTTACAATTTTTGTTTAGGAATAGAAAATAAATGACTAGAAACAGAAACACAATTACATACGGCACTAAATATATTTTAATTGTTCTTTTAAATGTTCTATTTCTTACAATGGTTTCAAAAAAATGTGGTGCCTGTTATGAAGACTTAATTATGTTGTATCTCTGATGAAGAATTTATATTGTGTCTGTGATGAAGTTTTGGCTATGTTGTGTCTGTAATGAAGTTTTGACTATATTGTTTCTGTGATGAAAACTTTCTTGTGTCTGTGATGAAGATTATGTTATGTTGTGCCTGTAATGAAGATTTGATTATGTTGTGTCTGTAATGAAGTTTTGGCTATGTTGTGTCTGTGATGAAGATTATGTTATGTTGTGTCTGTGATGAAGATTATGTTATGTTGTGTCTGTGATGAAGATTATGTTATGTTGTGTCTGTGATGAAGATTATGTTATGTTGTGTCTGTGATGAAGATTATGTTATGTTGTGTCTGTGATGAAGATTATGTTGTGTTGTGTCTGTGATGAAGATTATGTTATGTTGTGTCTGTGATGAAGATTATGTTATGTTGTGTCTGTGATGAAGATTATGTTATGTTGTGTCTGTGATGAAGATTATGTTATGTTGTGTCTGTGATGAAGATTATGTTATGTTGTGTCTGTGATGAAGATTATGTTATGTTGTGTCTGTGATGAAGATTATGTTATGTTGTGCCTGTAATGAAGATTTGATTATGTTGTGTCTGTGATGAAGATTATGCTATGTTGTATCTGTGATGAAGATTATGTTATGTTGTGCCTGTAATGAAGATTTGATTATGTTGTGTCTGTAATGAAGATTTGGCTATGTTGTGTCTGTAATGAAGTTTTGGCTATGTTGTGTCTGTGATGAAGACTTGGCTATGTTGTGTCTGTGATGAAGACTGTTATGTTGTGTCTGTGATGAAGATTTGGCTATGTTGTGTCTGTAATGAAGTCTTGGCTATGTTGTGTCTGTGATGAAGGACTGCTTCAGAAGATCACCAGCAGATACTAGAACACTCTGCTGACCTTGAAAAATTAAGTCCAAAAACTGTTTAAGTCCTGGGGACCAGGTCACCAGTTGGGCGTGGTCGTCTGGTGGGGTGTTAAGTAGTTGGTCTTTTGTCTGGCCAGTACAGGTGAGAGTGCCGGACAGCATTTGTATTACAGCGCAACCAACACACCTGGGACATGCAGGTAAAATTAGACATGGGGATATTGGATATGGATGCAATTTTCATTCGTTCAAAGGTTTTAATTCATGACTAATATAATGTACATTGTAACAAGGCTAAGTCTTTGATAAAATGGATTTGATGATTTTTTTTTTATTTCCCCTCATAGATATTGCACATTGGGAAATCACAACACACTTGATTAGTTCTAATTCATTATTATTAGTTTTACATTAGCTTTAATAATTTATGTATTTATTATTCAAATGAGGTTCAAGATCAGAAAATATTATAGATAGAAGTCAATGTTTTTTTAACAATAAAAGCATGTAAACTGAGGTGTGACTTTTTTTTTAGATGTGAATGATAAAGTTACCATACTGGGACTTGGCGGGATACGGGGTGAAGTAGAGTTAACCTGTTTCTGTAACCTAAGCTTATGAAGGAATAGTGTGGTCAGACTTATGCTCAGCTGAAATCTGTGTTTTAAAAGACAAAAACATATTGTCTGAGGTGTGACTTCTTTTTAAATGTGGGGTCTGGCTTTTTGTGACGATGTGTGACAGAGGGAAGAGGAAAGATTAAAAATCGTCACACAAACATGAGGTCATTTATGGATGTTCCCCAAAACTCTGATAACCAAGGATATCAGGTAGTCTTGTCATTACTAAAAATTGTAAAGAGATTCATATTTTTAGGAGATACTTTATGAATTACTCACAGCATTCACATCAATGCATTACAGACAAGTCTTATAAATAAGGCCTATTACTGGACTAATTCAGTCACTCAGGTGATTTAAAATTGACCCCTTAGCATTCTAGACCTGGCACATCAATTTGATAAGGAACTAGCCAATTAGTCACGCTTTATTTCTCTATTTGGCGTTTCTAAATTTTATTTGACATCATGCAGAAATAATCTGATCCTTTTAAAAAGGTTTTTAACTACCCCATCTCCATAGTTATATATGCCAGATCACCCCCCCCCCCTTTCTTTAAAATGGGCCTACCATCTCCACTTTGTAATTGTAATTTAATTTTTTATTTTTTTTTAAACAGTGATTTCTCTCTAAAATAATCTGGGACTTTTTAAACAAAAAAGTATCTTCTAAAATTGTGAGATATTGTTTAAAATTCAGTTTCAGACATTACTTTAAAAAGATACAAAAAGTGTCATTATGCTTTTTAAACCACCACCCCCCCCCCCCCTCCTGCTCTCCCCTCTACAAGCACTTCCCCACTACCCTTTGTAATCTGACTTGGTTTATGGAATGAAAGATTACATTTTCCTTGTGATTGCCCAGACTGCTGAAGACTTACTTTAATTAAAGGGGGTGGGATTTTTTATACCAATGTCCGATAATAGCATCTTCCTAATAAAGCGGGAGTGATCTGCCCTAAACTTTCTCGAATATTCTCTTACAACACTATAGGGATGGCAACTCGGGATATAGACATGGTTTTTAATCAGTTTTTACATATTTAAACTTTTAAAAATGGACTAGAATCTCCTAAAGAATAGAACGCCAAACAATGTGTATAATAGTGTGGAATAATAGTACTTTATATATTCATATGCTTTTTGTTCAGAAAATTGGAAATAGCATATACTAGTACTTTATAAATTCATATGCTTTTTTTTGAGAAAATTGGAGATAGCGTATAAAGTCAACGGAAATTGCTCAAAATTTGAGAGAAGGCAGATAATTAGATCTATTACTTGTATATGAAATTTTGTTTACGTCAAACAGTACTCAAGTTAGAGGCTTTTGTGAAACTATAAGAAGAATAAGTTCCTCTTCCGGTTATCGGAAATTGCTGAAAAGTTGATAGAAAACTATAAATTGGATATAATTCTTATATATGAAATTTCATCAACCTGGCTGTAACGGTACTCAAGTTATCGTGTTCACAGACATACATACATCCGCACACACAGACAATGAACAGAATTGCAAAGTCCAGTTTTTCTGACTCGAATTCTTACCCTATCTCTAATCCCAACACTTGTCCTACCATATGCCTAACCGCAATTTCTAACCATAAAACTAGTTGAGATTTGACTTGACTTAGTCCTCTTTGCTCCTTATGGAGCATAAGGCCTCCACCATTTCCTTCCATTTGAGATTACAATACTACTAAATTTTTTAGCATTTAAAAAACCTAAAAACACACCTATTTTTGGAAGTCTATTATCGGACATCGGTACCGTACATCGGTACCGTCAATCATCCTAATTGGGTACAGAGGTTGAGTAAACATATACACACACAAAGCAATGCTTCCTAAAGTTTGTAATACCAAAAACATTAAATAAAGCTAAGTTGATATGATTAAAATTTCTGCTCAGCTGTATCTAAATGAATAAAATGTGTTACTTACCAAAGATCAAATCTGTGTTTGTTGACCAAGTTATCAGGAAAACAACTGGTGTTGGGTCTCTGAACAGTTTCTTTTGGACAAACTGGTAAGCATTTACAGAGGCCTGCAGTAGTATTTGCTACATCAAAATTTGAGAGCCTTAGATTCAGATGATGCCCAAGTAAAGTATTTTTGCCTGGGAAAATAATGGGAAAAGAACTACTTTGCAGAGAAAGCATTAACTAAGTAAAAAAAAAGATGTTCAAGAAAAGAAATGTTTTTGTGGTCAAAACGTAGATTTAAAGAAACATTGTTGTTCAGTTTATGTCAAGGAAAATGAAAGATGTTATTCGACTAAATTAAATAAATTATTAAGAAAAGAAAATTACTAGTAATAACCATAACTCATTGGTTGGTAACAAATAACAAAAGTTATCTGTGATACATGTCAAATTTCCATGGGTTATTTCCCTGTCATGTAAGTATTCAAGGCCCTTTAGAATTTGCTTTGTGAAGACCTTTGTTAAACTTTCTGTAGCTGGTCCCCTGTGTTGCAGATAGTCATCCAATGATCCCTGCACAAAGACATTTGAAAACAAAGGTATTTGTATTATATAAATTTTAAAAAGTCTAAAGATATTTTAACTTTATTTTAAAACATATAAAAAGACTACTTTAATAATACTTTTTTTAATATACATATTTAAACATGTCTACCTGTTATGGATTAGTAAGAGGGGATGTCAGATTCTACCGGATTTCAGCCCCTGCCTAATACTAAACTCACAGAAATACATATTTCAACATCCAAATATTTTTTTAACATTTTCTTACTCCCAGTAACATAAGTTATTAGGCAGGTGTACAATGAAGACTGAGTATATGAAAAGTAAAAAATATATACAATATATATATATATATATATATATATATATATATATATATATATATATATATATATATATATATATATATATATACTAGCAGCATCCCGTGTTCCGCCACGGTAAATCTTTTTAAAATGTACCAACTTTGGAACAGAACAAAACAAACAAAAACACAACACAAACACAAACAAAACACAACCACAACCACAACCACAACACAACCATATTACAACCACAACACAATCACAACACAACCACAACACAACCACAACCACAACACAACCACAAAACAACCACAACACAACCACAACCACAACAAAACCACAACCACAACACAACCACAACACACGGTAAATCTTTTTTAAATGTACCAAGTTGGGAACAGAACAAAACTAAATACAACACAAACGAACGCAAAGAAAAAACGAAAATGAAAAAACAAACACAACACTCAACATAAACTCAATTTAAATGTAATCATAAAGGCATATTGCTCACAGTCTATCCCGTAGCGCCAAATCGCGCCCTTTCCTAGCGCCAGCGGAAAATTTCGATTTACACCCTCCCACTTCCCTCAAACTTTCCATTTCCACCCTCCCCCCCCCCCCCTCTTGCTAAGCCTCTGTTATAAAACCCCTAGCTTTTCCGCAAATAAATTAAAGGCAGTATTTAGAATATCCGTGTTTTACCGACCATATTGCACTTTATAAATTCATGCATTTTTTTCAGTACTTTTAAAAATTTACAATAAAGTTTCATGACTAAAACCATTGCGCACCTAATGAACGTGATGACTTAATATAGTAATGGAGAATAGTTGATTAAAAATTATAATTAGTAAACAGTACATTCAGTGAATAAAATAAATAAAAGATAGCCTTTTATCAATCAATGCTAATAATAATATTCCAACAATAATGTACTCTTACACGTCTGCATAATGTGCATTCACATTTTGCTAATTATATTATTCCAACAATTATTCCGTCTTGCAGATTTTGCATTCACATTTTTAGCGTAAGTTCAATTTATCTTTGAATTACCTCCATTGGCAAAATTACTAAGCAGTTTAATTAGATTTTTCTACCGTACTGTTATTATGTTATTAAAATGTATCCACTTTTTCTGGGAATATTAACGAAAACGATATTTGACATTGATCCTTTTAATATGTTTTAGCAATGTGCGTGTATTTAATATTCTCTTTACGTTATGCAAAATTGTACAAACAGTGGAAATTATAAAATAGCTCTATGCCGTTATATAAACAAACCCTACTCTATTACTTATAATAAGACACTGCGGTGCACTGAAAAGCACAGTTTGGTGCGATGTTTACTTTTATGGTTTCAAAATCTATAGCGATGACAGACTGACACACGCTCTTATATTATAGATATATATATATATATAGACATAATAATATATCAAGATGACATTTTCTGACTTAAATATGTGTCTTAGAACATGTTGTATACTTGAAATAGCTTACCACATCAACATTCCCATTGAACCCTTTCAAACATGAAGAGCTTAGGGCAAACATAACATTTATTTTGACCCTGTCCATTTGCCTGAGATACTTCACTACTTTATATAACATGCGCTGTAATTTAAAAAATACCATTTGAAATTAATATTTTAAAGAGAATTATTATGTACACATGCAAATGAACACAATTACTGGACAGATGAACTTAAATTTTGCTTATAATTATTTTTTATTTTTTCTTTTGTTTGTTTACTTAGATACTTCATACGTAAATTAATTTTAATGTAATTAAAAATGATGTTTTAAATTCAATTTTGTGTAATTCAGCCATGTAAACAATTAATTCTATTATTGGGTAAATTATTTTAAAATCTTTCAGGCCATACTAGCCTATATTACTATTTAATTTAAAATAATCGTGACTGGTAGTGCTAATCTTTACAGAAGGAAATATAGGTTAAACTTTATCTTAAACAATTTAAATTTATACTAATAAAATGCAGAACAAAACTAAATCTATCTCCCAGATTTCAACACAGGATCACTAGATTTACACACTCTAACACCAGGCCCTTTACTAAAGACTGCAAAATTTTAATTAATTTAATTACTTTGTAATATAATTTTCTCAGAGTTCAACTGTAATAATAATTCAATCTGTATTTATCAAAGTCTTAAGGGCTAAATTTAACATAATGAAATATTTGAGTGTTCAATACAGTAAAAAGATGGGTTAAGATTTTAATTTAAAGCATCAAATATTTTAATAGTACATTATTACTTAACATAATTACATGCTGCTTATGGTGTTTGCAATGGAAAATGTGGGCACCCAATTCAAGTTTTACTAAACACCAACCAATGTTTTTCTTCTTAATTTTTCTCAATAGAATATTGTAAGGTATCACACAATAAATTCACCATCATTCATAGACAAAGCACAATTCTTGTCTCCAACTCAATAAGAATCACACACAATCTTACTGAGAGTGAGATTTTCTGAGCTTGCGTGCGCTGGTCTCAATTAATATTCCTACATCTGCAGTTTTTAACTTTTTTAGAGATACCAAACCCCACCAGTTGCATATGCACATTCACTAAACCCTTCTTTTATAATAGTTTTATAATCCGCACTGACATATCCAAAAGTGAATCGTATGAGTTGGGTGTGTCTGGACCTACACTAAACCCCTGAGACTTACCAAACCTCCAGGGTTTGGTCAAACCCAGGTTAAAAATAAGTGTCCTACAAAATACAGCAATAGCAAAATTATAGAATTTTCAAGCAACATGAACTTACCAAACTTTTTATACTGGTCTTTTTATCAGGGTGTTCATTGTTAAAACTTGCAGGTCTACAAGATGCAAATCTGCCTTCTCTTAATTCTGAAATTATAATTGCTGATTTTGACAAGGGAAAATAAGAAAATTTTGTTATAACATGTAATGATAACTTAATTAAAAAGTAATTTTCTAGGTATTTTAAGTATATAATTATATAATCATATGAAGAAAATATAATTCCTTATAATGATTTAAGGATGAGTAATAAAAATCAAATCATTTTAATTATAAATCTGTAGACTAATCTTCTTCTTCTTCTTCGTTCTTAATTGAGAATATGGTGGAGGATTTAGACAACAAGCCCAACTTCATGAATAAACCGGACTGTGGTCTCCAGATCTGCAGGTGCTCCATATAATTTTTCCCTGGGTGGGGTGAGCAGGGACCAGTGTCTGACTCGCTTTGGACGTGCTCCATATTCTCTGGGGCCTTTTCACAAGGGCACATTTCACCACACCCAATTTTTAGTTTTTTATGCATGTGTTGGTTTAGTCTGTTATGGCCTGTTCTGAGTCAAAAGATTATGTATTGTTGTTTTCATGTCAAATTGTAATATCCATCATCTTTATTGTAGTGAAGGTTTGTGTCAGACCACATTTGTGTTTGTTTGTTTTTTATTATTCTTTTTATTTCTTTTGGGTGTAGCGAGATTTCTGGTTGTTTTTTCTTTCCCCCAATTTTTGCTAGACTAATGATCACCGAGTATTTTACAGCTGATCATGCTAATCAGGGTACTTAACCCTTGGGGTGAATTAGTTAAGGCAATGAATTATCATTACAGACATTACTACGACAACAAACTGAACTGTTAAAGAAAATGTCGCCAAAAAAACAATTACCTTCACTAGTGTAGCACATCTCTATAGAAAATGTAGTTTACTGTTAGGCAGGGCATAACTTCTTTCTTTTAATTTTCAATTTTTAAAAAAAAAGCCTTTAATTTTTAATGAATACTGTGAGGAAAAAAAATTAAAATTAAAATTTGACTTGATTAGTTCTAATTATCCTTCATCAAATTTTGATTTTACTTTCATATTTCTATTGCCCACACTCTCTAGCACTAATGTGCAAAGTTTTATAATTATATCTCAAATAGCAGCAGTGGTATGCATTGAGTATGCAAGCCTAAAGCCAATCACACAATTAAATCTGATGTTACAGTGATATGTATCAAGTTTAATACATAACTTTAAAAATTCATATAAAAAAACCTATTAGGCCTAGAATAAATTTGGTATTTTTATCAATGGGGTATATTATAGGATTAATCTGTGTAGGCCCTACATTTTATCATTCTATGATAAAATTAGGAAAAATATCCCAACATTCCTAATCTAGATCTAGAATCTATATGTTTAATAATTAATATCGCTCTGGCAATCTTTATAACTGTCTTACAGTTGTTTTTTTTAACTTTAATTGGCTGCAGCCACTAGTTATATTTTATTTTAACTTCTTTAAGTACTATCTAGATCTAGATTCTAGATCTACTTAATAAGTTAATAGTTAATATATAATAAATTTGGTAATCTATCGTTTTGGGTACGTAAAATCGCCCGCGGCTTCTAATGTTCGAAAAAGTTACCTCATTGTCAAGGTATATTTTGATATATTTGTGTCAAATATTATAGATAAATGACAATGAATAATAAACCTAAATCAATAGCTAAATAATACTAAATAAATCAATATAGGCAAGAAATTAACTTTAAACAGCAGTATTTACGAGCAGGATTTCCTATATAAACTGCAGCCATTTGTAAAATAGAGTTGCCTTCCCCTGAATCTTGCGCTATACGTTAACAAAGAAAGAACTTAAACAAGATGGCTGCTATAGTAAATGAGCATTGTTGCATCTGTTGGAAACATCGCTAGTCTTCATTTATTATTGAAAAGTTTTAATTCAATTGTTTGAAAGCAGGTACATAAATGAAACAAGGAAACATTTTTGTATTTTTCAAAACATAAATCCTCCTCAAAATGTGAAAAAATTATTAAAATTTAAGGAGTCACCTGTCTTTCACATTAATAGTCGCGGGCGATTTTACGTACCCAAAACGATAGATTACCATAAATTTAAATAATAAGTAGATCTAGTAAAAAAAATCGAATTGCACAATTTTCATCTCAATTTTGTGCTTCAGTGTGTGCCTAGATCTAGAATTCTAGATCTAGATCTTCTCGTTAAATAGATTTCTCACCAAATATATCTCAAGATTCTTTGTTTTAAGTTGTCTTTTGCAAACTATCTAAATAAATATTCACTGTACTAAGTACTTTATAATTTATATTATAAGATGTAAGTAGATCTATTTGAAGTACGGCCGAGGAACAGCGTTTTTGTATATATCAGCGCCATTTTACTTTTCTGTGGGAGTAGTCTCCCCTTCCATATCGTTTGATTACCCAAGGGGCAAGGGTCAAATAGCCCAGAAAAGTAGAAGCTAGATCTACTCTGTGTCTAGGCCTAACTTTTTAAATAAATAAACAAGGTTTGAGATTTGAAAAAATAAATAATAATATAAGATTATTTATTGTGCATTACTTGTTTAAATTACCATTTAAAGCTTCAGTCAACCCAAGTCAAGATTTTGTACATACTCTCAGTGGCGTAGCGAGGTCGGGTGTCACCCGATGCGGCACTTAATGGTGTCACCCCCCCCCCCCCCCCCAGAGGCGTTGCGACCCTTCCCGGGGACAAACTTTCGAGTTTTCGATTTGCACCCCCCCCCCCCCTCAAACTTTCGATTTGTACCCCCCTTCAAGTTTTTCTCTTTATATTTTGCTATTTTTTGCCTTGGTGTCACCCCCCTCTTGACGAAATAAAAGAAAAAAGTAAATATAAAATATAGATTCTAGATCTTATACTTTAAGAGGTGTCCCCCCTTCAGCCCCAGGGGTGGAACTACAGTGCCGCCAGACCCCGCATTGCGGGGGGGCCCGGGACGTTTAGGGGCCCGCAGCCGACCATAATCAATTTTTTAACAGTTAAAAAAAAATCTTCTTTCATTTTTGACTTCATGGTTGTTTTGTAAAAAGAATACTGCAGCTGCGGTTGGATTTTCTTTATTCTATAGAAACCATCTTAAGTCCTCTTTCTCCTACAATCAAACACACGCTGTTGTCGGCAAAATTCTTTTGAAAATAAACCAATCGCGTGAAAGATACGCAATTGTTCAAACCACTTCCATGACTTATTTCCCTTTTTTAACTAGTCAAATATGTGTGCTCTTAAGCGCCTTTTAATAAATTTGCACTAAACAAATTAAAAAGCAATTACTTCTCTTAATTATTATTTTTTTAAAAAATGCATAATAAAGAATAACAAAGCATAATAAGGAAACGCATTTAAAACTAATAATATTATAAGAAAAAAACATAAAAATAAACATAAGGCGAGAAACCATTACACATACACAGCTTTCATGCTTTATATTATTTCGACCGACTTACTCATGACGGCATCTAAGTAAACATGTTATAACAGAGATTTTCAAAACAAACTAATAGCAATCTCACAAATGACCTGTTGTAACTTGTATTACTTATTTGTAAAAACTAAGTATTTTAGTGATTTTTTTTAAATTTCGAACAAGCCCGAAATGAGTATTCTGTGTTGGTATTTTCGTATATACATGTAAATAAATAAATTAATATATATATATATATATATATATATATATATATATATATATATATATATATATATATATATATATATATATATATATATATATATATATATATATATATATATATATATATATATGGGGCCCAAAAAAATTCTTTGCGGGGTGGCCCTTTTTTTCTAGTTCCGCCACTGTTCAGCCCCCGAAAGTTTCAAGTGCACCCACCCCACCCCCCGTCCGGAGAAAATTGTCTGAAAGAAACTGACATTAGCTTGATCTATTTAAAATGTGCGCAATATATAACACACTGTTAGGCTTTAAAACTGCTTGCTAGATCTCCGCCCCTGGCATTTCTATAACGCCTTTGATTGAGCGATACGACCATCAGCACATTGATGTGTGTTATAAATATAATAGTCATCTATATATATAATTCTCTACGTGGGGACCATGCGAGACACCACCAAGACGTAAGCTCAACATATCGCTAACCCCCCCCCCCCCCCCCCAATCCCCCGCACCAGTTTGGTGAGCTGTTTTCAATCGTAGTGACGGCTATTAGGGGCAGATAATTTAGCTTGTAAACGAATTGAATCTGAAATTAAAGGGAGGTAATAGCATGTTCTGCTTGCTCTTTTCATTGTCGTCTGTAAACTGTTGTCACAGACGGCTGCTTTCACGGAGGCGGGGAGGGGGGGGGGGGGAGGAGTGGAAAGTTAGGGTGAGGATAATCGCCCTTCAATCACAGCATTGGTAGTGTCGAATTCACAAATTATGAATTACTGAATCATAGGAATTAAACTAAATTATCTAAACAGCGGCGTATGCTACGTCGCGGGTCAGCTCGTAGTTAAAATTGTTACAGTCGATTCACTACTATAAACTCATGTAGGCCTAGGTCCTAGGTATAAGTAAGACTTAAAAATATCAATTTTTCTATTTTATAATAATACGAAAACGAAACTGAACGGCAGGCCTACAGCGAAATCGAAATTCCAAACATTCGCTAAACAAAATAAAATTCGGTGTTGACTTATAAAAAAAAATCCCAAATATTGATCGTTCTATCGTACGCTTATCGTCATACCTACGGGAATTCCCGATACATTTCGTGTTAACATCTAAAAATAGCACACGTCATCCATGTGTTTCTGTGTAAAGATCGCACAAAGCTTGCTGCTAGGCCTAACAAGACAGGTAAAGTAAATACTGTTTGTTTTCTTTGTTAAAATAAATCTTACATATTCATATTTTTTTTCTACAAAGCTTACGGATCCATTAAAAACACGACGATGTTATTATTTAATCAACTTGATAACTATTGTAACTTCTACTAATATAACCTTAGAGTCTTAGAGGATCAATGTTTACAATTTTAAAGGGAAAAATAAACTTTCTTAGATTGATCTAGATCTAGATCTAGAATAATCTAGATGAATAGACTTATTCAACTAGATCTAGATCTAGCTGAAAATAGATAGACTTTCTAATTTTCATCTAGGGTTAGGGCTTATGTGTTTAAAGAAACATATTAGAAATATAGATGGGCTAGACATAGAAAAACAACAAATAACATGACCATATAAAAAGCGCTATAAAAAGAGAGTGATTTAGTTTTAGTACTACATTAAAAACTGCTGTGTTTATCAGTGTTTCTTCTAGGCATCTCTTCGAGTGGAAGCCCCCCCCCCCCCCCGGAGAAATAAATCTGGAAGAAACCCTGCACGTTATTGATCTAGAATCTAGTCTATAGGCTAATATTTAATCTTTAAATTAAATCATAGTAATCTGTTATTCCAAATTTGTTTTTAAATGTGGCTTTAAAGTTACATGATTGACAATGAACTATTTATTTTACATGTAGGGGGGGGGGGGGGTCATCCATAAATGACGTCACGCTTTTTTGACTATTTTACCTCACCAGCCCTCCCCTCCGTCACACGTCGTCACAAAAAGCCAGACCCCCCCCCCTCTAAAATGACGTCACACCTCAACTTACAACCCCCCCTCAAAATTGCAGTTGAATTTTTTTAAAACAAAAGTGTGGCGTCGCAACATCCGACCCCCCCCCTCCCCCTCATCACACATGGTCGCAAAATTACGGACCCCCCCCCCCCCCTCGCCCCTACGAGTGTGGCGTCATTTATGGATGACCCCTATACTGCTTATCTCTTGTGTCATTTTGTTGTGTTATATAGATACTTTGTGGTCGATATTATAGGGTATGAGACGAGAGTGATGGTAATAGTGTATTCGATTAAATGTTGAGGTTAGGTTCGATTGGACTGGTCTGGCTTGGGTTACGTTACGCTACGTTGATTGGGTTGGTTTGGGTTGGGTTGGGTTATGTTATGTTATGTTATGTTATGTTATGTTATGTTATGTTATGTTATGTTATGTTATGCTATGCTATGCTATGCTATGCTATGCTATGCTATGCTATGCTATGCTATGCTATGCTATGCTATGCTATGCTATGCTATGCTATGCTATGCTATGCTATGCTATGCTATGCTATGCTATGCTATGCTATGCTATGCTATGCTATGCTATGCTATGCTATGCTATGCTATGCTATGCTATGCTATGCTATGTTATGTTATGTTATGTTTGTTGTGTTGTGTTGTGTTGTGTTGTGCTGTGCTGTGCTGTGCTGTGTTAAGTTAGGTTAGGTTAGGTTAGGTTAGGTTAGGTTAGTTTAGGTTAGGTTAGGTTAGGTTAGGTTAGGTTAGGTTAGGTTAGGTTAGGTTAGGTTAGGTTAGGTTAGGTTAGGTTAGGTTAGGTTAGGTTAGGTTAGGTTAGGTTAGGTTAGGTTAGGTTAGGTAAGGTTGGGCTGGGCTGGGCTAGGCTAGGCTAGGTCAGGTCAGGTCAGGTTAATTTAGGTCAGTCAGGTCAGCCCTCTGGTCAGTGTTTCCGGACCGGGTGAATCTGTCTGCACTAGTCCTTTGTATGCAGTGTTTCTTTCAGACATTTTACACCGGGAGGGGGGTGGCACTTGAAACTTGTGGGGAGTGGGGCGGACCTAAATATTGGATATTTCAAAAATCGATATTTTTTTTTTTAGGCAAAAGATGTTTAAATTCTATACTTTCTATCTTTTTTTCCAGGAAACCACGTAGTCAGCAAATCTTTTTTTAAAGAGGAGATAAGAGTTTTTATTAACCACCTATATCATTAAAGTACTACAATAACATTCGATTTATTATGTCTATTTTATCCTGTGCTCCAGATTGATCTGATTGCAGCATCTCCAGTGTTGTGTTAGTGGTCAGCACAGCCACCGTTTTCTGATTAGCACATCCGGATCCTATTTAATCTCTTTCCATTTCGATTTTAGAAGATGGAAAGATTTGAAGGTGTGTTTAAGATGGACGGTGACATTTTAGAGATTATTCCCCCTTTTTTGGAGTGGTCTCCCTTGATGCTAGCTGTCAGTATACAAAACGAGAGTGAGGTGAATTATCTGATACGAAACAAAGTTGATGTGAACTACGTCACCACATCTCGACAAGACACCGCGCTGATGCTTGCTTCATACGTAGGTAACACGGGCATAATCACGTCGTTGCTTACAGCTGGTGCGAATGTCCGCCTGAAGAATGTAAACGGCTGGACAGCTCTTATGTTTGCGGCTGTAGCTGGGAATGTTAACAATGTCAACGCCATTTTAGAAGCCGGAGCGGACGTTAATCACGCTACTGTTTATGGTGTAAATTCGTTAATGATTTCAGCGGAGTGCGGACATTCAGAATTGTTACGTTTCTTGGTTAGCCGAGGCGCTCAAGTTGACTTCATCAAACTTGATGGATGGACTGTGCTAATGGGGGCAGCAAAGTCAGGTAAATCTAATGACGTGAGGTTTTTGATTAACAAAGGTGCCGACACCAATGAAACAACTACAGATGGTGTTACGGCTCTGATGGTGTCCTCAGTTTTAGGACACCTCAACACCATGTATGTGTTAATCAAGGCAGGGGCTAACGTCAATATACAAAACTACGACAACTGGACCGCTTTACATTATGCTTGCTACTATGGCAGAAAGGAAGCGGTAGAACTTCTTGTAGAACATGGAGCTGATATCAACTTAGAAACAATATCAGGCCGAACTGCTCTTATGTTATCTATTTCAAAAGGCCATTCGGAAATTTCTTACATGTTACTAACGGAAGGCGTAAAAATCAACGTTAAAAACAAATCAGGATTCACGCCGTTAATGATAGCAACAGAGATGAACATGTATGATACGGTAGTGACGCTTCTGGAGAAAGGCGCTGAAGTAGATACACAATCCAATGACGGAAGGACGGCTTTAATGATAGCATCGGGAAAAGGGTACACCCATCTGGTTGCGCTATTTTTAAACCGCTGTGCTAAAGTCGATCTAGTCAATTCATCAAACCACTCAGCCGTAATCCTAGCGACGTCAGTAAACAGAACTGATATTGTCTGTCTGTTACTGACCCGCGGCGCGGATGTAAACATACGAGACAGTGATGGAATAACCCCACTCATGTGCGCAGTGTCGAAACAAAACGGCGCACTCGTACGCTTGCTGCTGGTAAATGGTGCTGACGCAAACGCCAAGAACAACAACGGAGTTTCCGTTTTACTCATGGCGGCGTTTACACAGAACACCATCATTGTGAATCTTCTATTGGAGCACCGAGCTAACGCGGAAAATTTCCAATCGGAACTTGAAAACTTTCGGAATCTGTTAATTCAGGCCCAAAATGTAGTGTCTCCAGGCAGCTTTACGGCACCTCGAAATGCAATTATGCAATTTTAGACATATTGACTATATACATTCTGGAGTATAATTACATTTTTGTATCAGTATGTGTATATAGTTATACTGATAGATGAGACGGTGGGATCGAATGGTAGAGAGTGCCACTGCTAACCCGAAAGTCTCGAGTTCGAATGATGAGTACCTGACTCACAATAGGGAAAGTAAAGGTAGCTGGAGATAGTTCTGACCTCACCTTCATATGAAAAAGTCATATGAAAATGGTGAACTCTACTTCACTTGCCCCATCGACCTTCAGGTTCGAAAGGGCAATTTACGTAAATGCACATACACCTACATGTACACACACATTAGCTATATATATATATATATATATATATATATATATATATATATATATATATATATATATATATATATATATATATATATATATTTTAAATGTCTTATTAATTCTTACGGTGTAACCTTTAATCAATATTAATAATGGTAATAGCTTTTTATAGTAAAATGTATTTAATTATTGATATTATCCATTCATCGGTATAGTTTATTTTTATATAAGATTTTAGTAGATGAGTAGCCTACAATTTATTTTGTTATTGTTTTGTTCTTACCAAAGTGAAATCTTTTCTTTAGAACTTCAGCTTTCCTTAATTCTTTCCTTTTGGATTACAGTCAAGTTGACAATATCTTAGCTAATAAACTGTCAATGTTTAATTAGAATATACGTACATCTGTTGATTATAATATTTATTTTTTAATACAACATACATATTTATATTGGTAAAAATTACCTATCTGATTTAAATGTTTGCAAAAATCACTCTTCATTTTGATTCACCGACCGAATGTTCCCTATACAACTTGCCGTAGGTCTGAATGTGCTATACAGTGGTACATCGGGATACAATACCCCGCAACATTGCTCTTATGTTAAATCTCTCACATCTCAAAGCAATTTTCTACATTAAAATTAATTGAAATGCCAGTACTTCCGTTCCAGCCCTGAAATGAATACCCAGTTGTTTTTGTTAGATTTTTTTTTCAATTTAAAAAAGTGTATTTATACATGACCTATATTGTTGAATAACATAATAAAGGATAATGTAAAGAAATAAACTGGTCTGATAAAGTGTATTTACCTGAAAAATTAGCCGACTTGAGCTTATGGCTTATGGAAGATGATGGTGGAGGTGTAGGCAGTGGCGTAGCGAGGTCGGGTGTCACCCGGTGCGGCACTTAATGGAGTCGCCCCCCCCAGAGGCGTAGGGACCCTTCCCGGGGCCAAACTTTCAATTTTCGATTTGCACCCCCCCTCGAACTTTCGATTTACATCCCCCCTTCAAACTTTCTATTTGCACCCCCCCCCCCCCAAACTTTCGATTTGCACCTCTTAAAACATTATTTAACACTCGAACTTATCACATAATTAAGTGGAATTATCATTTTTCTCTATATATTTTACTATTTTCTGCCTTGGTGTCACCCCCTAAATGGTGTCACCCGGTGAGCTCCGCATCCCCCGCCCCCCCCCCCCCCTCGCTACGCCTCTGGGTGTAGGCCCAGTGGAGAAGATAGGCGAAAGAGCTTCACATCGTTCACTTGCTGTGTTAATGCTAAACCTTTTCGGTCAATTAAATTCATTTATTTATTACACTCTTTACACTACATTCTTCTTTTCTTCTTCTTCGTCCTTAATGTTAAGTGTTGGAAGGGATCCACTCCAACACAAGTATACGTGTAAACTGGTCATGAGCCATTTAGGCCTTTGACTCCGATATCAGACCGCTTTTCTTTTTAGATTTGCTTCCATAGCCTTTGTCCAACCTTTGTGCAACCAAGAACAAACTACAAGGCAGCAGTTGTTTGATTTTGGAGTTTTCTCTCCTAGAAGAGTTGCTGTCCCCAGCAGAGGCGTAGCGACCCTTCCCGGCACCCGGGACAAACTTTCAAATTGGCCCCCCCCCCTCCCCGGGACAAACTTTGAATATATTTTTTATATTAATTATTATGCAAAACTGCAGTTAAAATGAGCTTTTAATTTTTTTTCAACCCACTTTGGCGCCCCCTTGGGTCGGCGCCGGGGACATATGTACCCCCCCCCCCCCCCTCGCTACGCCTCTGGTCTCCAGCTAACGAACCTCTCTGCCCGAGAACTCTACATTGTATCACTAAAATTAACAGAACGTAAGCTACACTGAACGTAATTGAACCTAAATGCTTCTACATAATGCTTTGTAACGTTTTCTTAATTTTCGTTACTGCTGTTCTCTGTTCTGGTCTTAATTTTTTTTTCGTCACTGCTTTCCACACTTTTCCCAGCTCTCTAAACAGGCCGTTAAAATAAACCTGTTCAATGAGGTATTTTTTCCTCTTTTTGAATAATACGGAAATGAGTTAGGTAACTCAGATGCACAGTTGTAAATTTTCCATTTTTTACCCCCCCCCCCCCCCCACGAACTGTTAAAACGGCTAATCCGGTTATTCGTATCTCTTGATTTAGCTTGTATGTCAAAGCAAATTTCAGCTTGTATCTCAAAAATCTCGTTTGGTATCACTGAAAACGTTGTAGTTCATTATTGTATCTGAGTACAGATTTGGTTGTGTGCAAGGAATCTATTAAATAAATTATTAAAAATACCCAACAAAAACTTAAGCCTTGTTCTTGTTTATTAGAAAGCCATTAAAAACAATTTAAGGATTAATGAGCAGAGTTTCTTCCAGGCATCTCTTCGGGGTCGGGGAGGGGGGTGGGGGGGGGGGGCTCCCCCGAATGGAATTTATATAGAAAACATACTTTTACCAGTGTCCGCCTCCCGCCCCCTCCCCCAGAGAAAACGCCTTGAAGAATCACTGTTATTGAATGGTATATTTCTAAGCATTAATAAAGCACAAAAGTAATTGTATGAAATTAAAAGGTGTTTTAGAAGATGGTTGGATATTATTAGACCAAAAAAAAAGTGCGAATATTTAAATGTAAAAATAAAATGGTTTCTGTTGCTGTAAGGTTCAAAAGATTATTTCAATGAGAAATACAAGGCAGTAGCCTATGACAGTGCCAATAAGAAGGAGGAAGTGGCGCTGGGTGGGATATACACTACGAAAGGCTCACCCAAATGTGTCACACAAAGCGCTTGAGTGGACCCCCAGGGAAAGTGGGAGAGAGGGCGCCCAAGACAGACCTGGAGGCGGAGTCTTCTCGAAGAACTGAAGTCAACAGGGATGTCTTGGGAGACGGCAAAATTAATAGCCGGGGATCGGACGAAATATTGAAGGATATGATCAATGACGTAGTTACGGGAGGGCGGGTTGGGCGACCGCACAGGGCGCCGACCACAAAGGGGAAAGCTCGATTTAAGTTGAAGTATCGAATTATACACAATAAAAGTTACGAAAATAAACGACTACAAATACAAGGTTTTACACACTGATTTAAATGTTTCCTTATCAATTTTGTGGCGCCGAAAAAGTTATGGGATAGTAACTGGTAAGAAGCGCTGCAAACTTTTCTAACTGGTGTGGGGGGGGGGGGAGGGGCGGTTTTATATAGACAGGAATAACTATATAAAGAAATTGGAGGAGGGAGAAAAAATTGGTAGTCCACCCCGGACTCCGGAATAGGTGGCTACGCCTCTGGATATGGTGGAGGCCCTATGTTCCAGAAGCACCAAAGAGAACTAAGTCAAGTAAATCATTGATCTACCCTGTATTCTGTATAACTAAGTTTAACTTCAGCCAGTTTGGCAGTGAGCAGTGGCGTAGCCAGAATCGTCTCAAGGGGGGGGGGTCCAATTTTTACCCGGGGACAAACTTTCGATTTGCACCCCCCCTCTAACTTTCGATTTGCACACCCCCCTCTCAAACTTTCGATTTGCACACCCCCTCATACTTTTTCTATATACCGAGGGGTCTATGGGGGGGGGGGGGGGGGTTATGACCCCCTCTAACCCCCCCCCCTGCCTACGCCACTGGGAGTGAGCCTACCTGTTGCGAGTTGTATAATTAGTGAACTATCCCTAATAAGCTTTTTATTATCAAACAAAATAGATTCTATGACTAAATTCCCGATTAAGCCATTCATTTGTAAAATACTTATGGCCATTGATATAAAGAACAGTGTTTCTTTCAGACTTTTTTCTCGAGGGGGGGGGGGGAGGCACTTGATATTTTCGTGGGGGGGGGGGGGGGGGGGGGGACTAAACTTTCCAGGAAGGGGGCGGACACTGGTAAAGTATATTTTGTAAATAAATTCCGTTTCGTAGGGCGGGGGGAGGTAGACTTTGTTCGCACCCCCCCCACCCCCCGAAGAGATGCCTGGAAGAAACTATGATAAAAAAATTATAGGAAACAAAAGCCTTTCTATTAGTCGATTGTCAAAACATAACAAGAATAACTTTAGACCTGTACAGAAAACGAGTCAAATAATTAAAAATAAATTTAAAAAAAACTTATGTAATTCGATGAGCTGGGTCTTTGAACATTTATTCTTTATTGTAATAATTTGAGCTCAAGTAAAAAGCAAACCATCCGCAACACTCCACACTTAAATACATAGATCCTAGAGCTCTACAATCAGGTTCCCTAAATCAAAACAGTAGCGCACCATCGCACCAGTTGTACCCCGTTTTGAATGCAGTTAGCGCGAGACGACATCTAGGCTAGGCCTACTCTTCAACCGTTGAATCCAAAAAGTACGTTCGCCCATGTTGCTTAGGCCCTAGCACATGTCTGGTCAACCTTCTTCGTTGCTGAAGTCTTAGCCTTTGTGAAAGTATTGCAGAATTGAATGTTTTATTCTTTCAAAATTGCGAGACAGAAATGTGTATTGAACGATGTTAGTAATGTAATTAATTACATGTAGATTCTAGATCTAGAAATAAGTCATTTTGTAAGGATAGATTACCGAAATCTCTTTTTTAGTATTTAGATTTTTGGTAATCTATCGTTTTAGGTACGTAAAATCGGCCGCGACTAGTAATGTGAAAAACAGGTGACTCCTTACATTTTAATAATTATTTCACATTTTGAGGAGAATTTATGTTTTGAAAAATACAAAAATGTTTCCTTGTTTCATTTATGTACCTGTTTTTAAACAATTGAATTAAAACTTTTCAGTAATAAATGAACACCAGCGATGTTTCCAACAGATGCAACCACGCTCATTTACAATAGCAGCCATCTTGTTAAAGTTTTATTTTTATAGACATATAGCGCGAGATTCAGGCGGAAGTCACTCTATTTTACAAATGGCTGCTGTTTATATAGCAAATCTTGCTTGCAGACACTGCTGTTTAAAGTTAATTTCTTGCCTATATTGATATATTTAGCCATTGATTTAGGTTTATTATTCATTTATCTACAATATTTGACACAAACATATTACAGTATACTTCTATTACAGCCTTGACAATGAGGTAACTTTTTCGTACATTAATAGCCGCGGGCGATTTTACGTACCCAAAACGATAGATTACCAGATTTTTAGATCTAGATCTAAATCTAGATCTAGATCTAGAATCTAGATCTAGATCTAGAATCTAGATCTAGATCTAATATTTAATTTTAGACTTCTAGAATAAAGTAGACTCTAGTCTAGATCTAGAATCTAGATCTAGTTTTAGATCTTTTCTATCTAGACCTAGATCTAGATCTAGGTAAAATCACGATATAGATCTAGATTAGGCCGTTCGAATTCACAGCTTCCGGGTTTGTTGTTTTGAAGCCATCTCACGGCTCATGCGCTTACCAAAAATGGCGACCAGTTTCGCTTTCACTAATGGGTAGAGCGATAAAACTAATGATTACGAAGCCATCGTTAATTTAAGAAATCGGAACTATCCGTTTCTATTTAAGTCTGTAATTTAAGAATTGTCGGATCTACTTTTGGCCTAATTTCTATGTTTGTCTCGCAAGCGGCGCCTTAGTGAAAGTAGCTCTATATAATTCTTATCTTTCGAATCAAATAACTATAAAATACCGCAGGTATTTTTAACCAGACTATTGCTATTTTTACTTGAAAGCATTAATTTTACACACGTTACAATAAACTGGTAATAATTTATTGTAGGCATGAGATATGCTCTGTAAGAATAATAATGCCATTTTATTATAATCTTTTTTGGTGAACACGAAGCGCGGGAAAATGTGTGATGTGCAAGAATCCAATCATTCGGCTAGATTTATGACTGTTTTTTATGTCACACCTAAAAATAGAATGTTTACGCTTTCTTCATTGATGATCGTTTTCATTATTTTTTTAAACTGAAAGTATGAATTATTAGTTAGATTTCAGGTTTTGTAACTTGGTATACTTACCCTTTATCAAAATTAAAAGCATAGCATGCTGATTGTGAACAAATATAGTCATAAAACACAAATATAAAGTTACAAACAATGCGATGTCGGGATGTGCCACACCCCCTCAAGAAAACACATGTTTATTAAGCTGTTTATCTCACTTTACAACAGTAATTAAAATTAATTTTCAAATTTTTATCACTTATTGGGTAAGATTAAGCACATATTTACTAAAAATGAAAAAAAAACAAAAGCAAATTCTGTTTTAATGAAGGTCACGGGTCAAGTTTTTTTTCCTTCCGTCATGTTCAGTGGAGGGTGCCACAGGCTGACCTGACTTTGGAATTTTTTTCAGTAATAATGACTTTGCACAGAAAGTTAAAATATGCTAAATTGGCTTAGTTTACTAGTGTGCAAGCTATTATTGATACATTTTTAATAAAAAAATCATTCTGTAATTCTCATCATAAAGCCTATATAGATCTAGCGTCAGAGGTAAAACCTTAGTTTAGCGTTGGAAATCATCGGGTAATGTTTGTTGAGTTTCTGTAACTAGATCTAGATTCTAGATCTAGATCTAGTAACTAGAGTTACGGTAAACCATGGTTTATTTGACCATTGAAATATAAATTGAAAGTCGATTGTAAGTAAATTAATGTTTTAATTTTTTAAGTTTAATCGACAAAAGGAAAACAGAATAAATATAATAGTAAATTTAATTAAATTAGTAGATCTAAAAATAAAAAAAACAAACATATATTAATATAAATTAAATAGAAATAATGAAGTCAAATGTAATAATTTAATGTTTTTGGCTTGCAGTGGATTTGCGACCATTAATTAATTAGATCTAGATTAGATCTAGCTAGATATCTAGCTGCTAGGCCAAGTAAAAAAATCTAGATTACGAAAATAATAAAAATGATTACAAAATGTAAACATGATTACAAAAATAGGTAATCTATCGTTTAGGGTACGTAAAATAGCCCGCGATTAGTAATGTGAAAAACAGGTGACTCCTTAAATTTTAGGCCGATTCTAGTCGGAATAAGATACGCATGTGATACGCATGCGCAATGGAGAGAAACTACGACTTAGCGGCGATGTTTTCGATGGTACTGCGCATGCGTGTGTTTACAACCGCAGAACCCTAATACCAACCAGAACCCTAATACCAACCCTAATCCTATCCTTAACCCTATCCTTAATCCTAACCCTAGCCCTAATCCTATCCCTAATCCTATCCCTAACCCTATCCCTAATCCTACCCCTAACCCTCATTCTAGCCCTAACCCTAGCCATAGGTCACTGCGCATGCGCAGAACTATCTTTTGCCGAAAAATCTTATTCCGAGTAGACACTTCGTAAATTTTAATAATTATTTCACATTTTGAGGAGGTTTTATGTTTTTAAAAATTCAAAAAAGTTTCCTTGATTCATTTACGTACCTGTTTTTAAACAATTGAATTAAAACTTTTCCGTAATAAATGAAGACTAGCGATGTTTCCAACAGATGCAACCATGCTCATTTACTATAGCAGCCATCTTGTCTAAGTTTTATTTTTATAAGCTTTTAGCGCCAGATTCAGGGGGAAGCCACTCTATTTTACAAATGGCTGCTGTTTATATAGCAAATCTTGCTCTCAGACACTGCTGTTTAAAGTTAATTTCTGGCCTATATCGATATATTTAGCCATTGATTTAGGTTTATTATTCATTTATCTATAATATTTGACACAAAAGTATGACAATATACTTCTATTAAAGCCTTGACAATGAGGTAACGTTTTCGTACATAAATAGCCGCAGGCGATTTTACGTACCCAAAACGATAGATTACCCAAAAATAAATTATCCAAATTTTAAACATTCTGTATAAAAATAAAAGATGACGCCAAATAAAGTATGGTTTACAGTACTTCCAGTGAATTCCGGAAGTGTGTGACAGACTTTGGCATTGTTTTACTGTTTTTTACTGCTATACGATTCCGGAATAATAACCGACGCTAAACTAAGGTTTTACCACGTCGGAAATTATTGGGTAATGTTCGTTGAGTTTCGGTAACATTCGGTAACAATCATTGATTAGCTGTACCAGAACTCTGTGATCGATAGTTTTTTGGTTACAAAACTTTGCAGATAAAGTTTTTAAATAACAATGCAAATTTTAACCCCATGACCTAGTTTTCTATTTTTTTCTCTTACAAAATGTTCAATAAAATGTCTGCTAGCAGGATGCCATTGTTTATGTCGCATTTACACGTGAAAACCGAATTGTTTTTGATTTTTAAATTTTTTTTTATTTAGTTACCGAAAATATTAAAAACATCAAATACATTCAATCTTAAGTAAAGTCTTAAAAAAGCAAACAGACAGGATTTTACAACCATAATTAATTATAACTACGGCGTGTATGATATTTAAAATATTTAATGGGCCTCTCGAATACCTTTGGGACTTTACTCTGTCGCCTCCATTGCACAACATAGTCTAGATCTACTTTATGATTTACATTAGTATATGATTAGTAGACCCCCACCCAACATGAGTTAACATAATTGTAAATCTACCTTCACTATAGCTATTATGGGCCATAGGCTTAAGATCCTGTTAGAAATCTAGAATTCAATTAAACATCTTATCAATTGGCAATACAAATAAAATAAATAATTCTTAAACAATTATAGTTATAGTGCTCCTAACAAAATGTATAAATTGTATTTTAATTATTTCATTTTAGGAGATGTGGTGTAGCATTACACATTCAGACAATGGCATGGTCAATCCATGATGAATTTTTTTCAAGCGTTCTTGATGTCTTACGAATCTCAAGTAGCCACTAGTTTCTTGCTGTAGCTGTATGTAAAACATGATTCGCTACCTGTTCTCAACGTTAAAGAATACTTGCTACCCCAGCATAAAACATCACTACCAGATCTTAAGTAATTAAAATTATCTCTTCTGCTACTTGCTGAACCACAGAGTTCGACGCTGAAAAGCCCATGTGTTATCAAACTGAAACACTACATTTTTTGTATGCCTGATCTACACCAAGCAAAAGACCGATTCTCGGGGGCAGAAACTGGAACAGAATGTTTATGTAATGTATCCAGCTTATGTTATTCAATGCCCTTTTTCACAATGTCATCTTAGTCAAATATTCAACCCCACTACCATATTACAAGTAGTATGACATGCATATGCATGGAACCCACAAATAAAATCGAAAGTTAAGAATTCAAGTTATAAACCCAAAAAATGGCCCTCCAAAATGAGTCAGCTGGTGAGATTAGGTTCTTTAAGATGTCCACGGCAGTCAAGTAGAGAAGAGTAGGGTACACTCGTTACAAGAAACAGCAAAATTACATGAAATTATCTTCACTACATTTTTATCATTATAATCATAGAAATTATAGCATTACACAGTGCAAATTTGCAAATTACAGACAATATTACATAATGTGACATTCATCCTTGAAAATGGTGTTTACCATACAATGTTATACACTCTATTGGATGGGCCAATCACCACATACACTGAACTGGAATCCACAAGGAAAAAAAAAGTGGGCAAACCAAGAATTTTCTGGAGTTTCAAATATTCAAAGTGAAGCTGAGGCTGTGGAACTTCCATTGGCCTCATGGAAGAGAGCTGTTCAAAATTGTGTAAGCTTGAAGTGTGTAGATGAAGCCTTCATAGCTGGCATTTACAACTGACTGAATATGACATCTATTCTTTACCAAGTTATTTACGTGTTACCTTGGGATCACCAAATGGTTATGGATTAAACCTCAAAAGTTATATTTATTCTCAAATGTTGTACCTGATTCCAACACAACATGAAGTTCATCAATGACATTGTACCTGACTTTTCTTAAAAGACATCGCTTAACCACATTGAACTATCAAGACCTAGCTGAACAAAAGAACAATGTAATAAGCTGCACCATTTGATGACAACATAACTGATCCAAGAACTATTAAATTCTGACATATTTTCAAGGTGTGATTCTGGGGATTCTAGGTAATGTTTCCTCTACTTTTAGTTCAGTTTAATTATTTATTTTGTTGTTGTTAAAATTGATTTATTTCTACATTTTTGCTTTTTAGCTATAATTTAAACATGTTTATTTTAAAGATTATTACCTCTCTATGTAGTTAATTTAGTTTAACATATTTTACATGGCTCTAGAACTATAATTTAAAGATTATTACACTCATTTTATTTTGTTAAATGTAAGAAAATGTCTTTTCAAAATTATTTATATATTTTATGATATTTTTGTATAATAATGTATTTATTCTATTAATCATGAGTTAGTTATAGGTAATTTAAATATTTGCATTGCAATGGTCGAAGTCTAGTAATAGACCATGTTACCTAACTATTCTTACCTCTTACACCCTATCAAACAAGTCACTCTTATCTTACTTTTTATACTAGTGTATTGATGTCCTTATGTGACTACTTGATTGTCAAGAAAATTACATGACACAAAAGTAACTATAGAATTCAGTGACTAATTCAGACATTACTCCATTACTGGGATTATCCGTCTTTGTCAGTTCAAATCTGAAAATGAACAAAACATGACTCTATTACCCCCTTCTAATAATTTATCTTGTTGATTAATCGTCACCTGTGTCGTCTAAACTGCCTACAGTTGTAATATTTTCATATAGTAGTGGTATTTGCATATGGTATTGAATCATGCAGCTGAATCTTCTCACACAGCCTCCACACTTACTATGTAGGAATAATGTACAGGAATACATATATTTCAAAACAATAATACTATTTGTATTTTTACTGGGAATAAAATTTGGTTAAATGTCCTAGGAACAAAAGTGTACACCCAGTAAGAATTTTGAGAAAAATATTTTATAAAGAAATTATTGGTCAAAACTCAGTGTTCTTTACTACACATTGAACAAAGCAAAGAAATAAGCAAATAGCTAAAAAAAAACACACATTTAAAATAACAGGCTACCAATGCCTATTAGAAAAACCAAATTATATACATAACACAACACTGTATTAAATGCACACGTTGATTAAGAGACTTAAATGATTTAGTTAAAAACCGGACTGTTCAATGGTAGTTCTGTTGTTTTTTCGAGTAATTTGTATTAGTTTAGGCCTAGAAAATTGTATACATTACGTAGCATACGTCTTGATACGTAGATCTAAATCAAATTTGAATGAAATAGCTCATTTATTTATTATCTAAAACTAGATGGCCAAACCCTGCACTAGCCTCTGTGAAAAACATATCTGTAAAGGACCAGCATATACCCGGCATTGCCCACCCTAACCACAACAAGCCAAAACCAAAATACAAAAAAACCTGCAAACATAGCACACACACACACACAACCACAAACAAAACACGAACGCAAAGATGACACAAACGTAAAAATAAGATTAAGTGCTCACACCATGCTAGGGCGCCGGCGGAACCACCTGTTTCAGCTTAGTGAACAACTATAGTACCCCAACTTATTTATAGTCTTTTGCACTCACTTGAACGAACGTTGGCACAATAGCTAACACGGGAAGGCCGGGGGCGCCAAATAACACCCTTTCGGGTCAATGTCATCTGATGGAAAAAGAAATTGTTTCTTTAATCTTGCCTTTACAATCGAGAACGTAGTAAAGCTTTACACTGCTAAATGTACCGTTAAAACCTCTGCTTAAAAAAAAGGTACACCTTATGGTGCCGCTAAAAAAGATGACATTCATATTGCGACAGACAAAAATGAATTCCTGTTCGTGCGCAAAATTTGTGTACATCAAATCAGTATCCACGGATAATACATCAAAAGTTGAAAGAAAGTTGTCAGTACTCCAAGTAAAACATTAATTGAAAGTAGTGAATATAATAATTGATTGTTGCGATGTATTGTATCTTCTTTTTTATAGGTTGAGACACAACCTACTATGTACTTTATTGTGAGTGCTATAACTGGGGTCTATGTATCCCGCAGCTATGCAGTATAAAGGTTTATATTACCATTCAGTTCCTATAACCATTCATCCTAGAGTTCTGACAAGTATGACGACATTAGCATTGACAAATGTCAGCATGACATTATTTAACTTCATTATTTATTGCACCCTAATAATACACATGACGACTGGGACTCTAAATACAATCATTGTATTGCCTGATTTTTGTTTTGCCTGCAATATACTTCATCATGTGCTCGGTCGTTGTTTGGCTGCCAACTCTGTAGGTGTATTTTTATTTTATTTTTTTGTCAATGTAATATTTATTGAGTGACTATTTATCATCTGGCACCACAACATGCTGATTTTTATAATTTAAGAAATATCTTGAATGATTTGACCATTGTTGTGTAGTCCTTTCATTACCAAATCCTCCATCGCAAGCCACGCTGTATCACTAAGACACCTGAACTAGTATAAGTCTTTTTTGTCCTGCTTGTCCTGCAGTTGTTTGGTCCTCGGCAAATCCGGTGGGTGTTCTAGTGGCACTTCAGTCAAAGTAGCTTTCTCGATCACACTACATCATTCTTCTGAAATTCCAAAGATGAGCCTTTATTACCATCAGAAAAAGTCTGGAGAGAAGATTTGAGAAGATTTTGAACTTAAATCTAGATATCGCATTCAAAAGTTTTTTGGGTCTAGAATCTAATAGGTGTAGTTTTATGGGTACCCCTATTTTAAAGAAGGGCAGTAAGTCATGGAAGAATTCTCAACGTTCGCTTATCTTTCAAACTACAGCTCTTTTAGATTTCAAAATCTTTTTGTATGCTAGACCAATCACCGCTATAGTAGACCTGTTTGTTTTTTACCAAACCATTATCAAGGTGCATGAAAAACATTATTTAGGAAAAGGAAATTTGTTATTTTGGTCGCAATTGGTCCCCATCAACATCCTGCTGTGGATCCCAAACCACTCTCAGATACAAGGAAAGGTGGTTGCGGACAAGTAAATAATAAGACAATATTCTCCTGGTCCTGTTGTTAAAAATATTACAATGCACCTTAACTTTGTAAAAAGTAGACTTTTTTTAAATATGAAAAGGGATTTTCTAATTACAAGAGTAACAATTCTTCTTGATAAATAATTGATAGACCTACATTCGGCTGAAAAATAAATGACTTCATGGTAATTCATTAACATTCTCTTTCATTTGATGTATTGTTTGTAACTTATTCAATAGTTGTATCCTGTGTAAAATAACTTGTCAGTGATTCAAAAGTTAACAAATTCGTGACTCTAAATGTTACAACTTCTAAATTCAATACATTTCACTTCCTTCCCAGCAATTTCTATCCGATGTTTCTCTGTACTAAATAACAATATGCATAAACAACAGGAATGTTACTCATACTTCTATGTACAAACAAACCTCTAACAAATACACCTCACCTAATTGTTGCAATGTGAGTGAGGTACTGGTCGACACTTGAATATGTTTACCGATCGATCAACACACAGTCCGTATGCAATATTTTGCTTGAAATACAACGTAAATACCTTAGACCGGCTGTTAGAGAATCGACCCCCGAACCCTCCAACCCCATCTTTTATACTCAAATCTCTAAGTCCTAGCTTTGATGTATTTCACTTCCCTCCCAATGATTCCTATGTTACAGTAATGTGTACAATTTGTTTACATTTTAAACCCAATATGAGCAAAAAAGATTATAGTTGGAAGAATAATGTACACATGTAAACAAGAAGGGACGCTACTCAAAATCTATATATTTCTATGTAACAGTCATAACACACGTTACGGTTTTAGTTACAGGTGTTGATCTTTTTAAATCTTTATCATTCCACAACACACATTCTCTCATACCCTTACAATACTTTAGATAACATTGGAAGTTCAAACTTGGACCGATTTCTTCTAATGGTCAGAAAAAAATGTATAAATTTGTGTGGCATGAAAAAACGGAACACCTCAATGTGGATAGAGATGGTCAAAAACTCTGGAGTATTGCAAATAGCCGCTACCAAGAAGAAAACAGAGCTACTCATATAGTCATCGACATAGAAAACACGACCAAAACGGAAAAGGAAGCAGCGAAAGAATTTATAAACCACTTAAGCAAAATGGGACAAATAAATATTAGCCACCAAATAGTAGAAGAGGTTAAAAAACAAAATGAAGTTAAAGAGAAATTACAGAAAGCCTCTCCCCCCTCCTCCACTGGAATGGTAGCTCTGATTAGCAAGAAGGAGCTTGGAGAAGCAATGAAGCTCCGCAAACTTAAGCAAGCTCCAGATCTTCCTACGATCTTTTGTTACAAATAAAAATTTAAAATCAGCCGCCGTTTCATCCCCCACTTGGCACATCCTCGCCAATTTCACGGCGCGCGTGACGTCATTTACCGCTGGACTATTTTTAAAGAAAGAGATGCAGTAATTTTTAAGAAAATCAAAAAAAGGTACTACATTGTTTGGACTTTTGTTTAACGAATGATGTCTAGCTCGATACATGGTGTTAAATTAAACATGGTGGCGTGCGGTTCTCCGCCCACCTTATTCGTCCATACGAATTTGTGTGATTTTAATCTGAAGAGCAGTCTGGTTAAAACCTTTTTTTCACGAGGAGTCCATATGTTGGGGCCTGTTAGTCGGCAGGTTGTTTTGGCGGGGATGATATGTGTGTACATCATTTAACACGTCTAAAGATTGCAGGCTTGCGATAGTTACAATCATTCGTTGTGAACAAGGTATGCATAAACACTAACGTTTGGTGTTATCACAGTCATTGAACTTAGCAATATAGAGGGTCTTCCTTCAGTGACGTCACGCATGTTTCTCCATGTAACCCTTTTTAATATTATACATGTTGATTACGTACACGCCTAAGCTGACGACACAGACCCTCTCCCTCCCGTAGCATATCCTATGTGACAGCATTTATGGACAGTCCCATATCACTCATTGTGAGTATTTAATATCGACACTTTGACAATAAATATTCAAAATGTGTCTGAAATGATAGAGTAAATGATTTTTGAGACATTGAATTACGTCTAAAACGAAAATGATGAAAATCACAACTACACAAAAACGAGGGGTTACCGGTTTAGCGTAATTGCTTTTTCTCAATATTATGCACTACATGTAAAGCATAATTATAGATTTTTATAGAAAAAATAATAGTATTTTATTAAATCGGAGCGTAGAATGAACAGTTTCATGTGATAACACTCATACTCATAATGATAACATCAATACTGAAAGTCATAAAAATCCTTAGAAAAACAATGACAAAAGTCATAACAATGCTGGATAACAATCTGCTACTTAGTTCAGATGCTGTCTTACTCTTAAATAGTTCAACAAATAATCACATTCATAAACAACGAGACAAACTGAATAAACATGACAAATATTCTTAAACTGGATAATGTACCGCAATGATGAGCAGAAACTCAACAAAAATGTTGTCATGGGCAAATCGGCTTCGAAATTCGATTTCCCGAAGGTAAGATGGAAACAACTCTCGAGTAGTGCCGAACTGTCTCTTAAGCTTCCTCTTAGCTCGCATCCAGAAGTTTTCAATATTCTGAGTATGAATCTCGGCATCGTGTGGATGGACAAAGTTGCGGTCATGAATTACGACTCCATGCTCGTAAATACCATGGGCTAGTTGTGGAATGTTTCTATACGCTGCCCAACCATCAGACATGATACGGGTCCCAGGAAGAATGTGACGAAGTATTTCTGCTTCAAGGGTTGCTGCATCGCGATTTGGTACTTCTACCAGAAAACAACGTCCCGATCCTCGCTCGATTCCACCGAACACCCAATGTCCTTCCCGCCATTGTCCGCGATTGTATTTACGGTGGAAATACTTGGTTTTGTCAATCTCGACAATCACGGAATCGCCGTTAGCATCTAAGCCCCCGATTTGAGTAGCGTGTCGATCTAGATATACACCAATGTCTTCCCTACAGAAATTGAACCAGTCCACAATGGTATTGGGGCGAAGGATGTCAAACTTCTCTCATTGTTAAAGCCTGCGGGAAATCCTGGCTGAAACAGTACATTGAGACGGCTGTTTTTTGCAGGGGTAAATGACTCCTTGCAAAAAAAAACAACTTCCTCTCTCAAGCCTTATTGTTGTTGTTGGAGCACCACAGCAGACATTATAATTCTCCCATTGCCGTCCTCTGCCGCTCTGATTAGTTCCAATCCCTGATGTCATCCATCCAGTGTTGCCTACCCAGCCCTGGACACCTTAAGCTCAAGGGTCAACCCATTGTGCTTCCAGCTTTTATTAGCTTCCTATTTTTCTAGTGGTCGGTGTTTACCCCTCCCCACCATTTATCATTACAAAAACAAAAACACCCACTATATAATGAGATTTCAAAGTTCGGGTCCATGTAAAAAACAAGTAATAAAAAATCTAGTGACAATTTAAGCGCAATTTCCTTTTGTTATCCATAACAATTTTAAATCGAGATAAATCATATATTCAGCAAATAAATAATGCAACACAAGTAGTTTTAATAATTCAAAACAAAACAAAATAGAAAAAATATTTATTAACGAGATTGAAAAAAAAATGAATTTTTATCCTCCACGACGCTTGATTTGCATGACGATCGGCTTGTGATCTGTAAAATATGCCTCGTAGATGCAGCAGGAAAGCTTTTGGTCCGGAAGTTTGGCAAAGACACCATCAATCGTTGTGCCTTTGTATGTTGTCGCCAAATCTGAAGACGATGCCAGTGTAAGGCCAAAAGTCGACTCAAGATAGCTTGTGAGTTCCGACGGTACTTTGAGATTCCAATTGAAGTCTCCAGCGAGGATGACATTGCGGCGGTTTAGCAGATCACTCATTTCTCGAGAATTTCCTTCAGCTGAGCGAGATTGCTGTCGGTGTTGCGATAAACGCTGATGAATACAATGTTGTTGATGGTGACCGCCGAAACCTCAATATGATGACTGCCTGATGCACACTTGGCGTTGAAGGTGCTTGTTGGATTGAGTTCTTCCCTCGTGTAGATCATTGTCCCTTTGCCATTTGCCGGACCATCGATATGATTTCTTACCAATTCCTGCTTTCCAGGCAAATGGTAGTGGGCATCGGTTAAAGCCCAGGTCTCCTGGAAAAGGTTGATATCGCTTGCCTTGAAGACACTATCGGCTTTAATGCTCAAATGATGGGCGTGAAGGCTTCGGAGATTGCTCGAGATTACTTGGATGTATTCTGGATGTGGTGACTGCGTGAGATCATCAAAAACGAGTTTCAGCTGCTTTTCCACACGAAGTTTGTCCATCATATCTTGACATTTCTTTGTTCCTGGTGTCGAAGGCTTGATTGTGAAAGTGCCAAGGATGAAGAGACCTTGAAGAGATGTGGCTCGCCACAGTCCGACATATTGAAGTTGACGGGTCAAGTCTTTCATGCTCACAACTGATTCCATCGATGCTCCTTGAGACTTGTGAATCGTTATCGCTTCCGCCAACACAACTGGAAATTGTTCGTGTGTCACCGTGAGGCCTTTAAGGACATTGAAGGTTCCTTTCAGCAAATTGATTGGCGTCCAAGTTGAAGGAATGGGACGGGTGACTGAAGGATTATCGGTTGGAAGGTGAACTCTTCCACGCTTTGATCTTGCAGTCGCACCGACTTCCGGGTTGGCAAATTCGAACCAAATGGTTTTCAGGTGATGGTCTTTGATCTCGAGGTGGCGAAGAACACCCGTTGCACCATTGAACAAGCCATCTTGCGTATCAATATTAGATGTCACCATATACTTAACACCCACCGTGAAGTAATTTATTGTTGGTAGAGCTGCCACATCTTTTACAGGCTTCGGCTTCTTGACTCGTTTGCCTTTGTCCTTTCCAGTAATGTGAAACTCTGCTTTTGCCTTAATTGCTGCCGTTTCTTTGGGATCCTTGCCCGTCAGATACTTGTCGATAGCAGGAAAATCTGATTGAAGTGGTGCACTACCAGAAGGTTTAGGTGGGAGCTTGCTCAGTTTTTCTCGAGCCATAATGTTGCGTTTCTTGTTGAAGTCATTAACATCCTCGTTCCGAAAGAAGATATGAATCGCATTTTGTCCTCGTTCTGGAAGCGTGCTTGAGGTGAAAACACAAAGAAAGACAGTAATCCAATGAAAGCTATAAGAAAATTATCCACACATAGAAAATCAACCGCATCACATGAAAACTAATTTTGTCAGCAGGATTCATATCTTTATGAAAGAAACCAATAAAGTGAGCGGCACCTTGGCCAATGATGAAAAACATGAGCTTTTCCCCTTCATGAAATTCTATATTGAGATTTTCTTGCCTATTATCTTTTGATAAAATAGAGATGGCTGTGACATCGCCCTCTATCTATTGTTATGTGGAGTGGAGTTTAAACAGCAATTTTATGTACAGAAACTTTAAAATATTCGCAAACTTATTACTCGCAAGGTAATAAGAACTACAGAGGCTTCCTCAATAGTATAACTCAAAGACAATCTTACATGAACTTTTAAAGTTAATGTCTACAATTTTGTTAGGCTACATATCTTAATTTATAACGCATTTGTTACTTAAGTGAATGATATAGTTCGTCCTTTTCTGTTTTTGTTGAAATTAATATAAAATAATTAAACCAATATTTATTTTAGAAAGTTACCTCCCTTGTACATAGACCGAATGGCGTAGTCTTTGTTTACTTTTCTCACAAAAAAAAAGCTATGCTTAAATAAGAAATTGTGGTAACTCGACAATTCTAACGGCCCTAACGGAGTTTTTCGACGGGCATAAAGATTTTTTTGTTACCTTCCAGGGTCAGTCTGCGACCTCACAAAATATCAGGGTGGTAGGGGATTGTTGGGCAATATTTTTTTAAATACATATTTTATATAAAGATAATTTCTCTAATGAACAGAACATAACCAAATAATGTATAATATTTTGATCTCTGTGATGTCATGGCTTCTTCTCTAGCATGACGATCTATGATGAAAATGGTGAACCTGTCGGTTCTTGCACCGTGTGACCTGCGGGTGCCATGCTCCGTCATGTGCAGCTTGTTGTACACTTGGTTAGATGCAACGGAGCCATACCATTGACGGATGTCTCCATAATTATAGACTTTGGTTACCTCAGTATGTGGTACCTTTGTAATGGCTATAGTCTTTTGAATACCTGTGCCGGCATTCCGGCTATTATTGTGGCGTCTGTGATTTCCACCTCCATAGTTTTCGGGTAGTAAATACCCTTTGGAAAGTTTTCCTCTGCCACCTCAAGGAAAATTCCTTTCCTCGAGGTAAGCATGATTAAAAAAGATAATAAGAGCAGTACTTATATAGGGATTCAATACATGAAATACAAACACATGGGTTCACATAATAACAAACACATCCAAACACATCAGATTGAAAACACAAAGAAACACAGTAATCCAATGAAAGCTATAAGAAAATTAACCACACATAGAAAATCAACCTCATCACATGAAAACTAATTTTGTCAGCATTCACATCTTTATGAAAGAAACCAATAAAGTGAACGGTACCTTGGCTAATGATAAAAAAACTTGAGCTCTTCCCCTTCATGAAATTCTATAGTGAGATTGTCTTGCCTATTATCTTTTGATAAAATAGATATGGCTGTGACATAGCCCTCTATTTTTTTTATTGCTTTATTTATTTTAATATTAATGAAATATTACAGATATTTAAAAATTCAGAACATCCTCATTTTGACAGGTGTTGGCAACAACCATTTAAACTTGCCATGACATACTGCAGGCATTCATACTGCTTTTGTCACATCCTCATATCTGCCTTTAACTCAGGCGTAGGATTTTTAACTTGCCCGCAGTAGACTTGAAAGGATCACGAACAGCCTGATTTTCCCTTTCAGTTTGGGTCCTCACAATGAATTGACAATTTATGTCTGCGTAACGATTTATTTCGAACTTTTCGAAATAGCTTTACTGTATCCATTTGTATTCCTTTAAATATAACAGTGAATGTTTTAGTGTCTTCGGTAGGGAGAACTCGTTCAATGTAAACGAAATCGAGCTAATTTGTAAATGGTGGAGGCCCGAAAAAGGCCGAGTAAAGCAATCCAGGATGCCAATTTGTTTGTATCCATTTGTATTCCTTTAAATATAACAGTGAATGTTTTAGTGTCTTCGGTAGGGAGAACTCGTTCAATGTAAACGAAATCGAGCTAATTTGTAAATGGTGGAGGCCCGAAAAAGGCCGAGTAAAGCAATCCAGGATGCCCATTTGTTTGTTCTCCTGACTGTCGTGGGTACGGGTACAACAATGTGCTTTTGGGTCTGGGTCCTCACAATGAATTGACAATTTATGTCTGCGTAACGATTTATTTCAAACTTTTCGAAATAGCTTTACTGTATCCATTTGTATTCCTTTAAATATAACAGTGAATGTTTTAGTGTCTTCGGTAGGGAGAACTCGTTCAATGTAAACGAAATCAAGCTAATTTGTAAATGGTGGAGGCCCGAAAAAGGCCGAGTAAAGCAATCCAGGATGCCCATTTGTTTGTTCTCCTGACTGTCGTGGGTACGGGTACAACAATGTGCTTTTGGTTTGGGTCCTCACAATGAATTGACAATTTATGTCTGCGTAACGATTTATTTCGAACTTTTCAAAATAGCTTTACTGTATCCATTTGTATTCCTTTAAATATAACAGTGAATGTTTTAGTGTCTTCGGTAGGGAGAACTCGTTCAATGTAAACGAAATCGAGCTAATTTGTAAATGGTGGAGGCCCGAAAAAGGCCGAATAAAGCAATCCAGGGTGCCCATTAGTTTGTATCCATTTGTATTCCTTTAAATATAACAGTAAATGTTTTAGTGTCTTCGGTAGGGAGAACTCGTTCAATGTAAACGAAATCGAGCTAATTTGTAAATGGTGGAGGCCCGAAAAAGGCCGAGTAAAGCAATCCAGGATGCCCATTTGTTTGTATCCATTTGTATTCCTTTAAATATAACAGTGAATGTTTTAGTGTCTTCGGTAGGGAGAACTCGTTCATTGTAAACGAAATCGAGCTAATTTGTAAATGGTGGAGGCCCGAAAAAGGCAGAGTAAAGCAATCCAGGATGCCCATTTGTTTGTTCTCCTGGCTGTCGTGGGTGCGGGTACAACAATGTGCTTTTGGTTTGGGTCCTCACAATGAATTGACAATTTATGTCTGCGTAACGATTCAGTTCGAACTTTTCGAAATAGCTTTACTGTATCCATTTGTATTCCTTTAAATATAACAGTGAATGTTTTAGTGTCTTCGGTAGGGAGAACTCGTTCAATGTAAACTAAATCGAGCTAATTTGTAAATGGTGGAGGCCCGAAAAAGACCGAGTAAAGCAATCCAGGATGCCCATTTGTTTGTTCTCCTGGCTGTCGTGGGTACGGGTACAACAATGTGCTTTTGGGTCTGGGTCCTCACAATGAATTGACAATTTATGTCTTTTGGTTTCTCAGTATCTTCTGCATCTTTAGCTGTGCTTGCTCTGGTTGTGTGGGCTGCAGTACGTCCAGGGTGGCAAGGATTAGCTACTGCTGAGTCGGAGGCATCTATATTTCCTTGAGCATCACTTGGTTTAGCCGATGACGACCCGGAAGCTCATTTGTTCTTTGGCGTTTCACTTGGTTTAGCAGATGACGACCCGGAAGCTCCCTTGTTCTTTGGCGTTTCACTTGGTTTAGATGATGACGACCCGGAAGCTCCTTTGGTTTTTTTGCGTTTCACTTGGTTTAGCCGATGACGACCCGGAAGCTCCTTTGGTTTTTTTGCGTTTCACTTGGTTTAGCCGATGACGACCCGGAAGCTCCCTTGTTTGGCGTTTCACTGCTTTTTTCTTTCCATTTCCCCTTAGACTTGTCCATAATCAGATGTATTTAGAAAATCTACTCAATTATAATTCTGAAAGAAGAGCCATTAGATTTACTTTAGTCATCGCCCTCTATTTTTTTTGTTTTTTTGTATTATTTCTGCTTTATTTTTTTTAAATTATATATTGAGGGATTTAAGTTACCATTTTTACATAAAAATGTACGTACTTACTTTTATGAAACAATATAATTTAAATAAAAGAAGGCTAATCTTATTGGTTTAAGATAAATGCAGCCAGTTTTACATTACATATGAACATTTAGGTAGTGAGAAGAACAAAAAATCGTGAGGAACAGATTGTGCAGAGTCTTTAAACATGTCACTTGAACAGAAAAAGGCTAACTTTGCCAATATTAAAGCTTACTAACAGGTTGCCTCTATGGACACAGTTCCAGGAGCAGCCATATTTTCTATCCTATCTTTTTTTACTGAGTTAGCAATGTCTATTTCTTCTTTGTGCTTCATCATCGCCAACTTAGAGCACATCATCACACTCTTCAACATTGGTGCTGGCATTGTGAAGTCATTGATCGTAAGCCATCTCCCAGTTAATGTTTGCGCTAACTTCATTCCCCAATTCTGTTTTGGTGACTCAACCCTCTACTCAGACTGCCTTTTCACATTAAATGAAGCCATACTAATTACCATCAACGCATACAATTAAAGGTATACCAATTACTATACAATGAATGTACAAACACGAAGTCATGCTGATAACAATTAACATAATCAAGACATGCTAATTACAATTAAAATAATAAATACATACTAATTACAATGAACATAATCAAGACATACTAATCACAATTAACAGAATAAAGACATAGGCCTACTAATTTCAACGAAAATAATAAAGACATGCTCGTTATAATGAACATAATAAAACATATTAATTACAATGTTCCTAATAAACACATACTAATTACAATTAACATAATTAACATAATAAAGACATACTAATTGCATTGAAAATACAAGTTACAATGAACATAATAAAAACAAAACATATTAAATATAATGTTGGATTGTCTACCTCCAACCAGATGTCAGTTTGTTTTAAACTTCAATAAGTCCTTGAGAAACAAGGACTTCATTTTTTCCCTTCTTGGTGGAGAGTAAAGATTCACGAGAGCCACCATGAACTGGACGTCACAGTCAGAACCGATTTTGAGTTCTGGATTGCCTCTTAGGCCAAACGCTTCTCTAGGTGGAATCGTAACTACCCGTAACCCGCCAACTTTGAGACCAATGAGCCCTTCCACCAGTCCTCCGATTAGCTCTTTGGAACTCAGAATATAGGATCTAGGCCGTCTATTAAAATTTGAGGAAAAAACTTGTATGCGCCCTTGTGCCTTGCCGGAAAAACATTTCTATTTCATCCCCTTTTTTTGCTGCTGCACCATCCCCAACTAAATGGTCACAATAACAAGTGCCAGTTCTTGTGGTTACACGACTTCTGTGAATAGGCTGCATCAGTGTGTTAGGCAGGGCAAATTTCGATATGATGTCACAGTTTTTAAAACTGTTTGCATTTTTTTGGATGTTTTCCGATTACTGTGATTTGTCCATCTCCGAGGCCCTGCAATTTCACCCAGTCTCCATTTTGAAGCTCTATATTTAAGAATCTGTTTCTATTCTTTGAGTCAAAGGTACAGAAAAGAGATGTAGGCATATCTGCTGTTAAAACATACAACTCGAATTCAGAGTTTTCTACCTCAGAGCCTTTATGCGGTTTGTAAGTGGCACGATGAAGAATTACGTCTGTGTAGGTGACAACAGTTTGTATCCTGTCAGACGAAAGCTCAAAACCCTCACACTACGTAAATAATAAACGTAGGCCTAATAGATACGGAAATTTATTTACTGAAGAGAATCATTGTCGTCTGGCTCAACTGTTGTTATGTGGAGTGGAGTTAAAACAGTAATTTCATGTACAGACACTTTAAAATATTCGTCAACTATTACGCGCAAGGTATTTAGAACTACATAGTCTTCATCGATAGTATAATTCAAAGATTTTATTACTCAAACTTTTTAAGTTGATTTCTACCATTTAATTAGGATACATATCTTAATTTATAACGCAATTCTTAATTAAGGGAATGATATATTTCATCATTTTCTGTTTCTTTTGAAATTAGTATAAAATAATTTAAAATAATTATTTTAGAAAGTAACCTCCCTTGTACGTAGACATAATGACGTAGTCTTTGTCTACTATTCTTGCAAAAAGATGATATGCTTGTATAAGAAAATACGGCATGTCGACAATTCTAACTGCCCTAACGTTTTTTATTTCGACGGGCATAGAGATTTTTTCGTTACCCTCATTACATTTCAGGCAAGTCAGTAAAGACTCTTATCTCCCCTCAAAAATGTCTTGTATGAGTTAGTCTTCCTTTTTGTGTCTTTGATTTCAGCCAATAACAATAGAAGGAACCCATGAGCATCTTCATCCGAACCAGCGTATTTTGTGTGCAATGCTGCTATTGACTACTTAATTGCTAGTGGAATAAAGCATTGCTTTTCTCCTGACCACAACAACTTTAGCAGTTCACGTAATTCAGTAGTAAGTCGACCTCTAAGTTTATTTGACAGCATTATCAAGAATATGGTCCAGAAATGCTATGTTGTTGGCGAGAATTTGCAATACACAGTTCATGTCAAGGGAATTATTTAAATTAACTAGACCAAAGAATCCAGGAGACACTGCCATTCTAGGCTCTTTGATTTGAATGTCTATGCTATGCTGTTGTAGGTCTTCTGGAGCTTCTGGCATTGTCACTTTTGTTAAAAGTCTTCTGGAACCAACCTTTTAGTTAGTCCTAGCTTTCATTTTACTTGTTTAGCTTTCTGCTGTTACGAAAGACCATTCACGATATTCTTATGCACTTGCAATGTACATTTCTTGTTCCTGCTTTTTAAAACGGAATGTTATTTGTTTGTTGCTGAAATAGTGCTTGCTTTTCTTGACATTAATCTTTTTAAAAAACACAATATTCACTTTAAGTAGTTTAATCTCATACTGAAAATCTGAATTTGGTGGAATGTTCAAGTCTTTGTTACCATCAATTCCATAGCCTAGACAAGAGGGTACAGTCACGTTTCGAATTCCTGCGTCCTACATCTCAAGGATGCCTTCGTCTAATCCTGGGACCAGCTTTCCGACAGTAACATGAGAAACATGCCAAGGTCTTTTTGGCCGCTGTATCATTCCATAGAGGCCCTTTGTTGTGAATAATTTACCCTTAGACGACCTTTGCCCTGATTTAAAACTCCATAGCTCATAAAGGGATCTTAGAATTAGGAAGAACCCACAGCAAAAAATGTAAACATTGTTGAATATGGGCTCTATTGCCTGCCTTTTATCTAAAAGGATGATAAAATAAACATCAATTGCTGGATTTATTGCTATAAAACACATTCTTAAGGCTCCCCACCCAAAGAAATAGCAGCTGGAACATGTATTGTTAATGTTGTAATTATGAATAACAACTGCAGGAAGGCTGCAATGAGGATCTCTGGGTTCAGGAGAGAATCAACATTGCCATGAAGGCCTATTGACAGAGGCTGATCAGGTGAACATATTCTGTGATCTCAACACTTTTGTAAACTACCTTTCCAGTAACTCTGTTTGGGCGATTGATCCTTTTGGTTATTATTCCTCTTTCAGTTTTGTCGAGGAAAATTAAGGTATATATATAACGTATTTAACTCTGCGGATTAAAAGGGAACAGTAATATTATTAAAAAGCTGACTATTGAAGCCGACTTGCTTAATGAATAATTTATTAGCTCAACAAAGTAGTCCCATTTTCCATTTCAGATCACTCTTCTGCCATTTACATGTATGCCAACAATGCCACTAGAGAAAAGTTTATCTGTGTAATCCCCTCCAAGAATCAAAGTTGTAGGGAAATTGAGATTTGTATTTCCCCCCACTTCTTTTTTAGTTTTTCTCTCTAAAATCAGGTATTTCATCTCTACTATATTTCCTATAGCAGCAACAGCACCATCTCCCATGGCTATGTTGATGGTTTTCCACATTTCTTCTGGTGAACGTGCTTTGTTATTTGAGCTGTTGACCTTTTTTTTCAAATATAACAGATTTTTTAACAGCTTTTTTTATTTTGTTCTTTATCTGAATTATACCTTCCTCATTATCTGATTCTCCTACATCTATCCAATGTCCAGTTAAAGAAATGTCTCCTGCACCTTTTTTTCTAAAAGCAATTTGCTCGCCTTTTGATATCTTTAAATTCAGCCTTTGTTACCTGATGCAATTAGTAAGTGTGCACAAAGCAGATGATTTATTTCTTATCAACATGATTAGTTCCAGGTTTTCAACATCTTGAAATACATGTGCTGCTGGCATGGTGATTAGCAAGTCATTTTTTTTTGTTTTAAATTTAATTAGGAAAAAGCTTTACTGACAGTACTGACACTTTTAAGATCTCCTGCAGGCAATCACAACAAGCACGCCAGTACTAATGACTGCCATCACCAGCATAGCTATGAGGAAAAAAATCATAATGTCGTCGTCCTTGACGCATAACATTGGCTTTTACTCTGCGCAACAAGAAGTCATTGTACCAGAATTTACCTGTTTCACAATTCAATGTGGTTAGTTTTAGCAGGTCATTTTTTTTTTTTTAAACTTTTTAATCATTTTTATTTAAGCCTACATATATAGGCCTACATAAAATAAAGATAAAAAAATGTCCATTCTAAATCATTTTAATTACAGCTCCATTTCAAGTTTTCTTATTTTTTAAGAGTCCTAGACAGACAAAGGGTGAGCCTTACATTTTCAGCACTTTTATCCAGTCAGAACAAATTGTTTGGGGGGATTATATATGCTGCAAGCACTTTTGTTCCATGGTAATATTTTCCATTTAATACTTTCAAATGAGCCTCTATGTTAGGAAACTGTCCATACTCGACGGTAAAAGTAACCTGGTCATTGATTATCTTTGATTGGGTTTTAATAACAGCTTTTTTGTTGATAATCCTTCTGCAATATTTTCTAAGAGATGCTTCAAAAGCTTCTTTACCTCCTGCTGTCGATGCCTTTAGTATTATCTTTAACTGAACTTCCGTCCCAAAACCCAATTGAACATCTTCAACTATTAAACCTCCTCACATTATTCTTTTTCGCTTCTCATTCTCTTCTTTAGCTGTATCAATTTTGTCTGCAGCATTCACACCTTTATGAAAGAAACCAATAAAGTGAACGGTGCCTTGGCCAATGATAAAAAAACACATCCAAACACATCCAATTGAAAACACAAAGAAACAGTAATCCAATGAAAGCTATAAAAAATTATCCACACATAGAAAATCAACCGCATCACATGAAAACTAATTTTGTCAGCAGGATTCATATCTTTATGAAAGAAACCAATAAAGTGAGCAGCACCTTGGCCAATGATGAAAAACTTGAGCTACAAAAACACATGTGTGGACTTTCATATTTGATCATCATCACCACTAATATCTAAAAATGGCCTATTCCTTTTTTTGGTAGTAGTGATTAAGAAGGGAACTTAAGTTGTTGTTGCCAATGTAACCCCTGTAGATGGTGGCAGACCATGAGTAGTAATGATGACTGTACTGGAGGTACTCTCCCATTCCATGGTCTCTTGACTTGTGGTAGAAACAGCTGGGAGTTGGCTGGTTGATTGTTTTGAAAAATCAGTTTGTTTAGGCATTGGCGGAAAGGTTATTGGTTGCGTATATATATATATATATATAATATGTGGGTGCAACTTGGGCAGTTGCTGTACCTTGATTATTCACTGGTATTGTTGTGTGGCTTTCCTCGGGAGTTATCAAGTCAACAATTTTGCTAAGTGCTGCTGTCATCTGTTCTAAAGTTGCTTCTATTTTATCTAGCTCAGATGGTGTGCTCTTGTATTGCCCGACTATACTAATTTTCCCTTCGCCCTCAACTTTCATTTCAAGAACTTCATTTTTGCCAAGTGTCAGAGGCAGTGTTTTTTCCATTTGGTTTAAATAAAAAAATGTTGCAACAGTTTTCCATACTCCATTTAGTTTGAACATTAGCTTTGTTGTCTGTCTTGTGTCTGTAATCTCTTCATTAATAGAAATAGACTTTATGATAAGTCCTTTATCTTGTGAATCTAATTGTTTAATTTTATTCACAGTTATGACAATTATGTCACTAGTTGCCATTCTGACAACTCTTGTGAATCCCACTATACTACACTAGTAATCTAAATAAGTCTCTAACAGAGACAAAAAAAATAGTTTTATTATTTTCAGCAGAGATTGTACTCCTATTGACCTATCTATTGTTATGTGGAGTGGAGTTAAAACAGTAATTTCATGTACAGAAAGTTTTAAATATTCGCAAACTTATTACTCGCAAGGTATTTAGAACTACAGTCTTCATCAATAGTATAACTCAAAGATTATATTACTCAAAATTTTAAAGTTGATTTCTACCATTTAATTAGGATACATATCTTAATTTATAATGCAATTCTTAATTTAGCGAATAATATTTTTCGTCATTTTCTGTTTCTGTTGAAATTAGTATAAAATAATTTAAAATAATTATTTTAGAAAGTAACCTCCCTTGTACATAGACCTAATGACGTAGTCTTTTTCTACTTTTCTTGCAAAAAGATGCTATGCTTGTATAAGAAAATACGGCATGTCGACAATTCTAACTGCCCTAATGTTTTTTATTTCGACGGGCATAGAGATTTTTTCGTTACCCTCATTACATTTCAGGCAAGTCAGCAAAGACTCATATCTTTCCCTCAAAAATATCTTGTATGAATTTTTTCTTCTCTTTCTGTCTCTTTGATTTCAGCCAATAACAATAGAAGGAACCCATGAGCATCTTCTTCATCCGAACCAGCATATTTTTGGTAAATACTGCAATTGACTACTTAATTGCTAGTGGAATAAAGCATTGCTTTTCTCCTGACCACAACAACTTTAGCAGTTCACGTAATTCAGTAGTAAGTCGACCTCTAAATTTGACAGCATTATCAAGAATATGGTCCAGAAATGCTATGTTGTTGGCGAGAATTTGCAATACACAGTTCATGTCAAGGGATATATTTAAATTAACTAAACCAAAGAATCCAGGAGACACTGCCATTCTAGGCTCTTTGATTTCAATGTCTATGCTATGCTGTTGTAGGTCTTCTGGAGCTTCAGGCATTGTCACTTTTGTTAAAAGTCTTCTGGAACCAACCTGTTAGTCCTAGCTTTCATTTTACTTGTTTAGCTTTCTGCTGTTCGAAAGACCATTCATGATATTCTTATGCACTTGCAATGTACATTTCCTGTTCCTGCTTTTTAAAACGGAATGTTATTTCTTTGTTGCTTAAATAGTGCTTGCTTCTCTTGACATTAATCTTTTAAAAAACACAATATTCTCCAACACATTTTCTCTAATAGTGATGTTCACCTCCTCGATGGTGACTTCAACTTGGCAAAACTGTTTTTTAATTGGCAGATCGGCTTTAAGGGCCAATCTAATATGACACAAGGACTGTGTCCACTTTCTTTCAAAACTGTACCTGGTCATTATAGATCTAGCTGGATGCAAATATTCCAAAGCAAACTCTGCTTTATGTTGCAGTCAGTGAGTCAAACATTGTGATGATGGGCAGATCCTAAAAGGTGAAGATTTTTAGGAGGCTTCCTCGATAGTATAACTGAAAGATTATATTAAATGAACTTTTAAAGTTAATTTCTACTATTTAATTAGGATACATATCTTAATTTATAACGCAATTCTTAATTAAATGAATGATATATCTCTTCATTTTCTGTTTTTGTTCAAATTAGTGTAAAATAATTTAAAATAATTATTTTAGAAAGTAACCTCCCTTGTACATAGACCTAATGACTTAGTCTTTGTCTACTTTTCTTGCAAAAAGATGCTATGCTTTTATAAGAAAATACGTCATGTCAACAATTCTAACTGCCCTAACGTATTTTATTTCGACGGGCATAGAGATTTTTTTGTTACCCTCATTACATTTCATATCTTTCCCTCGAAAATGTCTTGTATCAATTAGTCTTCTCTTTCTGTCTCTTTGATTTCAGCCAATAACAAAAAAAAAAATAATTTCAAAATCAAATATTTATAAACTTACCTCCCTTGTACATATAACGAATGATGTCGTCTTTATTTACTTTTCTCACTAAAAAAATGCTATGCTCAAATAAGGAAATAAGGAAACACTGCTTCTTGACAATTTCATTTAAATCTCGGTGCAGGATGAGATAAATACATTGGCCATTAGTTCAACCTTGAACTTAGAAAAAAAAATGTTTTTTCAAATGTATATGGACAGTACACAAGTGAAGAGTTAGTTGATTAAGTTACTACAAAATTAAGGAAGTAAATAGCAATATGTATTTAAAAGTTCATTTTACATTTTTTTACAAATACATTTTCTTTAATATACATGACATGGAGTTGGATAGAAAATATGAAGCAAAAAAAAAAAACATAACGATACAAATGAGCAGTTGAATATCTACGAGCTGGTTTAAACACTTTCAGTAGTTTAATCTCATACTGAAAATCTGAATTTGGTGGAATGTTCAAGTCTTTGTTACCTTCAGTTCCATACCCTAGACAAGAGGGTACAGTCATGTTTCGAATTCCTGCGTCCTTCATCCCAAGGATGCCTTCGTCTAATCCTGGGACCAGCTCTCCGACAGTAACATGAGAAACATGCCAAGGTCTTTTTGGCTGCTGTATCATTCCATAGAGGCCTTTTGTTGTGAATAATTTACCCTTAGACGACCTTTGCCCTGATTTAAAACTCCATAGCTCATAAAGGGATCTTAGAAATAGGAAGAACCCACAGCAAAAAATGTAAACATTGTTGAATATGGGCTCTATTGCCTGCCTTTTATCTAATAGGATGATAAAATAAACATCAATTGCTGGATTTATTGCTATAAAACACATTCTTAAGAAATAGCAGCTGGAACATGTAGTGTTAATGTTGTAATTATGTATAACAACTGCAGGAAGGCTGCAATGAGGATCTCTGGGTTCAGGAGAGAATCAACATTGCCATGAAGGCCTATTGACAGAGGCTGATCAGGTGTACATATTCTGTGATCTCAACACTTTAGTTATCTACCGTTCCAGTAACTCTGTTTGGGCGATTGATCCTTTTGGTTATTATTCCTCTTTCAGTTTTGTCGAGGAAAATTAAGGTAAATACATAACGTATTTAACTGTGCTGATTAAAAGGGAACAGTAATATTATTAAAAAGCTGACTGTTGAAACCGACTAGCGTAATGAATTTTTATTAGCTCAACAAAGTAGTCCCATTTTCCATTACAGATCACTCTTCTGCCATTTATGTGCATGCCAACAATGCCACTAGAGAAAAGTTTATCTGTGTAATCCCCTCCAAGAATCAAAGTTGTAGGGAAATTGAGATTTGTATTCCCCCCCCCCCCCCTACTTCTTTTTTAGTTTTTCTCTCTAAAATCAGGTATTTTATCTCTACTATATTTCCTATAGCAGCAACAGCACCATCTCCCATGGCTATGTTGATGGTTTTCCACATTTCTTCTGGTGAACATGCTTTGTTATTTGAGCTGTTGACCTTTTTTTCAAATACAACAGATTTTTTAACAGCTTTTTTTATTTTGTTCTTTATCTGAATTACATTCCTCATAATCTGATTCTCCTACATCTATCCAATGTCCAGTTAAAGAAATGTCTCCTGCACCTTTTTTTCTAAAAGCAATTTGCTCGCCTTTTGATATCTTTACATTCAGCCTTTGTTACCTGATGCAATTAGTGAGCATGCACAAAGCAGAGGATTTGTTTCTTATCAACATGATTAGTTCCAGGTTTTCAACATCTTGAAATACATGTGCTGCTGCCATGGTGATTAGCAGGTCATTTTTTTGTTTTAAATTTAATTAGGAAAAAGCTTTACTGACAGTACTGACACTTTTAAGATCTCCTGCAGGCAATCACAACAAGCACGCCAGTACTAATGACTGCCATCACCAGCATAGCTATGAGTAAAAAAAATCATGTCGTCGTCCTTGACGCATAACATTGGCTTTTACTCTGCGCAACAGGAAGTCATTGTACCAGAATTTATCTGTTTCACAATCCAATGTGGTTATTTTTAGCAGGTCATTTTTTTTTTTAACTTTTTAATCATTTTTATTTACAGAAATAGGCCTACATAAAATAAAGATTAAAAAATGTCCATTCTAAATCATTTTAATTACAGCTCCATTTCAAGTTTTCTTATTTTTTAAGAGTCCTAAGCAGACAAAGGGTGAGCCTTACATTTTCAGCTCTTTTATCCAGTCAGAACAAAGTGTTTGGGGGGATTACATATGCTGCAAGCACTTTTGTTCCATGGTAATATTTTCCATTTAATACTTTCAAATGAGCCTCTATGTTGGGAAAATTTCCATACTTGACGGTAAAAGTAACCTGGTCATTGATTATCTTTGATTGGGTTTTAATAACAGCTTTTTTGTTGATAATCCTTCTGCAATATTTTCTGAGAGATGCTTCAAAAGCTTCTTGATCTCCTGCTGTCGATGCCTTTAATATTATCTTTAACTGAACTTCCATCCCAAAACCCAATTGAACATCTTTAACTATTAAACCTCCTCGCATTATTCTCTTTCGCTTCTCGTTCTCTTCTTTAGCTGTATCAATTTTGTCTGCAGCATTCACACCTTTATGAAAGAAACCAATAAAGTGAACGGTGCCTTGGCCAATGATAAAAAAACACATCCAAACACATCCAATTGAAAACATAAAGAAACAGTAATCCAATGAAAGCTATAAAAAATTATCCACACATAGAAAATCAACTGCATCACATGAAAACTAATTTTGTCAGCAGGATTCATATCTTTATGAAAGAAACCAATAAAGTGGGCGGCACCTTGGCCAATGATGAAAAACTTGAGCTACAAAAACACATGTGTGGGCTTTCATATTTGATCATCATCACCACTAATATCTAAAAATGGCCTATTCCTTTTTTTGGTAGTAGTGATTAAGAAGGGAACTTAAGTTGTTGTTGCCAATGTAACCCCTGTAGATGGTGGCAGACCATGAGTAGTAATGATGACTGTACTGGAGGTACTCTCCCATTCCATGGTCTCTTGACTTGTGGTAGAAACAGCTGGGAGTTGGCTGGTTGATTGTTTTGAAAAATCAGTTTGTTTAGGCATTGGCGGAAAGGTTATTGGTTGCGTATATATATATATATATATAATATGTGGGTGCAACTTGGGCAGTTGCTGTACCTTGATTATTCACTGGTATTGTTGTGTGGCTTTCCTCGGGAGTTATCAAGTCAACAATTTTGCTAAGTGCTGCTGTCATCTGTTCTAAAGTTGCTTCTATTTTATCTAGCTCAGATGGTGTGCTCTTGTATTGCCCGACTATACTAATTTTCCCTTCGCCCTCAACTTTCATTTCAAGAACTTCATTTTTGCCAAGCGTCAGAGGCAGTGTTTTTTCTATTTGGTTTAAATAAGAAATTGTTGCAACAGTTTTCCATACTCCATTTAGTTTGAACATTAGCTTTGTTGTCTGTCTTGTGTCTGTAATCTCTTCATTAATAGAAATAGACTTTATGATAAGTCCTTTATCTTGTGAATCTAATTGTTTAATTTTATTCACAGTTATGACAATTATGTCACTAGTTGCCATTCTGACAACTCTTGTGAATCCTACTATACTACACTAGTAATCTAAATAAGTCTCTAACAGAGACAAAAAAAATAGTTTTATTATTTTCAGCAGAGATTGTACTCCTATTGACCTATCTATTGTTATGTGGAGTGGAGTTAAAACAGTAATTTCATGTACAGAAAGTTTTAAATATTCGCAAACTTATTACTCGCAAGGTATTTAGAACTACAGTCTTCATCAATAGTATAACTCAAAGATTATATTACTCAAAATTTTAAACTTGATTTCTACCATTTAATTAGGAAACATATCTTAATTTATAATGCGATTCTTAATTAAGCGAATAATATGTTTCGTCATTTTCTGTTTCTGGTGAAATTAGTATAAAATAATTTAAAATAATTATTTTAGAAAGTAACCTCCCTCGTACATAGACCTAATGACGTAGTCTTTGTCTACTTTTCTTGCAAAAAGATGCTATGCTTGTATAAGAAAATTCGGCATGTCGACTATTCTAACTCTCCTAACGTTTTTTATTTCGACGAGCATAGAGATTTTTTCGTTACTTTTATTACATTTCAGGCAAGTCAGTAAAGACTCGTATCTCCCCTCAAAAATTTCTTGTATGAATTTTTTCTTCTCTTTCTGTCTCTTTGATTTCAGCCAATAACAACAGAAGGAACCCATGAGCATCTTCTTCATCCGAACCAGCATATTTTTGGTGAATGCTGCAATTAACTACTTAGTTGCTAGTGGAAAAAAGCATTGCTTTTCTCCTGACCACAACAACTTTAGCAGTTCACGCAATTCAGTAGTAAGTTGACCTCTAAATTTGACAGCATTATCAAGAATATGGTCCAGAAATGCTATGTTGTTGGCGAGAATTTGCAATACACAGTTCATGTCAAGGGATATATTTAAATTAACTAGACCAAAGAATCCAGGAGACACTGCCATTCTAGGCTCTTTGATTTCAATGTCTATGCTCTGCTGTTGTAGGTCTTCTGGAGCTTCTGGCATTGTCACTTTTGTTAAAAGTCTTCTGGAACCAACCTGTTAGTCCTAGCTTTCAATTTACTTGTTTTGCTTTCTGCTGTTACGAAAGACCATTCACGATAATCTTATGCACTTGCAATGTACATTTCTTGTTCCTGCTTTTTAAAACGGAATGTTATTTGTTTGTTGCTGAAATAGTGCTTGCTTTTCTTGACATTAATCTTTTTAAAAAACACAATATTCACTTCAAGTAGTTTAATCTCATACTGAAAATCTAAATTTGGTGGAATGTTCAAGTCTTTGTTACCTTCAGTTCCATACCCTAGACAAGAGGGTACAGTCACTTTTCGAATTACAGCGTCCTTCATCCCAAGGATGCCTTTGTCTAATCCTGGGACCAGCTCTCCGACAGTAGCATGAGAAACATGCCAAGGTCTTTTTGGCCGCTGTATCATTCCATAGAGGCCCTTTGTTGTGAATAATTTACCCTTAGACGACCTTTGCCTGATTTAAAACTTCATAGCTCATAAAGGGATCTTAGAATTAGGAAGAACCCACAGCAAAAAATGTAAACATTGTTGAATATGGGCTCTATTGCCTGCTCTTTATCTAATAGGATGATAAAATAAACATCAATTGCTGGATTTATTGCTATAAAAGACATTCTTAAGGCTCCCCACCCAAAGAAATAGCAGCTGGAACATGTAGTGTTAATGTTGTAATTATGTATAACAACTGCAGGAAGGCTGCAATGAGGATCTCTGGGTTCAGGAGAGAATCAACATTGCCATGAAGGCCCATTGACAATGGCTGATAAGGTGAACATATTCTGTGATCTCAACACTTCTTCAATGGTCATGAAGAAAATCTGCACAAACGATAGATTCATCACGACGAAAACAGCACGGTCATTGTAGAGGGTCGGGGACGAGTGGCGATGACGTCACAATAAACAACTCTGGACATCAAATAAATGCCGGCCTTTGAACTACTGCTCAGCACAAACCAATCGTTGAAAAAAGCCACCTCTGCACCTTGACTGGAATCAATGTGCGATGAGAGACCCGATATGGTCGCTGGATATCGCATCGGTCAACCAGAAGTCCGTCTCTGGCAAACGACGACAAATCGAGCAGGCCACAACACGCATCGAAAAGTCCATTCATCACGGTCCAAGGTCAGGGTCTGGTACACAACTGAGTCCCGATCAAATTAAACAACCGTTGATACTGTAGATTACGACGTACTGCTGTAGATATATCGGCAACTGAGAGTGAGAAATAGAAGAGAAGAAAAACGTTACATTTGATAGAAGCAAGAATGTTACAATATAACAGCACATTTTGAGAGCAGTAAAAATGTTACAATATCTCAGTTGGCATGTTAGCTATTACATCTAATTTATGAAAAATAAGTTATGATGCAGTCCATGGCTAGTCCTTAGAAGTCTAAATAAATATAAATAAGGTCAATGTATATCACTCTTCTTCTAGTGATATGCAAATGTATAGAATACCTTCCAGCAGTGTTTATGACTTTTATCAGTTTTACTTCATACTGAAGATCGCTGTTTGGGATGGCAAAATTTCTATTCCCTAATTTGCCATAATATGCTTAAAAAGATGGCACAGTAATATTTCGACATCCACCTTCCTTCATCCCTAGGATGCACTCATCCAAGCAAGGCAACAATTCTCCACCCCCCAGGATGAATAAATGTGGGTTTGATTTAAAAGTATTAACAAAAGGAGTCATTTTCCCAGGAACAATTCCATAATGTGAATAAATATTTCTGATTTTTTAAAACTACCATTTGACCATTCCCTTTAATAAAATTGCAGTAAATGCAGCCAGTTTTTGTAGTAGCCATTAATCGCGTCATAGCTTTCAGGGTTTTTACAGGGTCAGCTGGAGATGTTGAACAAACAGCTAGCTTGACATCGTTAATTGTTTGCCTTGAAGAATCATAGATGTAATCACCAATCACATGTGATATTTCGTTTCCTAAACCTTGCTACATGACAACATCATTCTGGGCTAGCCCCAGATTAAAGCTAATTTTTTTCTGCCATTTTGACATGGTGCAAAGGAGAGAGGGAGGACAGGTCAATGATTCCAGATGCATCTCCATTTCATCTTTCTCTCCTTTGAATGCCACTACTTTCAACTGTATTGGCGTGAGCACTTCGATCCTCTTAACATATCCATTAACGACACTTGTTGAGAAAGTCATTCTAAGAGCCTCTCAAACCGGGTTAGCGAAACATGTCTCAATTTATAACACAATTCTTAATTAAGCGAATGATATATTTCGTCAATTTCTGTTTCTGCTGTAGAGTAACTCCAGCAATTGTGGCAGTGTAGTGGATTTATAGGCTAACATACTATCAGCCATAGCACCATCCTTCTCTGGTAATTTATCCAGCACACTGTTGATTTGTCCTTTAGCTGACTTTTGTTGAATGTTTTTTATGGCGCTGGCTTAGCAGACCCATCTAATTCATTGATATTATGCTTGCCTCTAACATTTTCATTTTTGACATGAGTGCTTTGTGACATTCTTTTCTTATAAGGCTGCTGGTATTTACTCAGAGAAGGTCCATGTTTTGATTGAGAAATTCTAGATCTAGATCTATAAGTGGAATTATATCCAGATCTATCGCTCTCTCTTGTAAAAGATCTTCAGCCGCTTCTGGTGTAGCGGTTACTTTGCCCCGACATCTTTGAATTACATTTTTTTAACATAATTTTATTAGGAAACATTTAAAAATCATTTTTTTTAAAAACTGAATACAACTGCTAGCAAGCATGCTAAATAAAATTCTGGTCTCGTCAATTGGACCCTTGCTGTCGTTAGCTAGTTTTTTGGGTCTTGGTTTTTGGTTCCCCAAAGAGAACATGGAGATCATTCACCTTTGGGTCTGGTTTGGCTGCTTTCCTTGGATTGTCTGTTTTTTTTCTTAGAATTTTTTCTTCCATCATAATTTTTTATCTTTGGTATTACTTATGTGGTTGGTTTTTTTTTTAAGAATCTGTCACTGTCCTGCTCTTATGTGACAATCTAGGACGTAGCCTAGAATCTAATCTGTATTTAAATATCTTTGTGATTGAATCTAGCAGACTAGGCTTACAGTCTAGAGGCTGCAAAAATCTCCCATAGGTTTATTTGAATTACATGATTTTTTTTTTTAAGTTTGATTTTTTGTTTTATTAAACAACTTTAAAAAATAAAAGTAAAAGACTTCATCTTCTGTGGGCAAACAAACCTTCTGAATTTCCCATCCATTATGGATTAATTTGCTTGTTACAAATTCCTGTCGCCGAACATACGATCAGCGAAATTGCCTGGACTGCTTCAGTTAGCTGCTAGCTAAATTTAATTAGGAACAAGGAGGGTCAAAACAAGCAAGCTTTACTGACACTTTAAGATCTCCTGCAGGCAATAACAACAAGCGTGCTAGTGCTAATGATTGCCATGATTAGAATAGCAATTAGGAAAAACACCATAATGTCTTCGTTCATCACGCACATCTCCTTCAGCTGCTTCTTCCTCGTGTTCATCAATGTAAACCAACTCGGAAAGCAATTTTTCACGCTCTCTGCGTCCTTCATCACTTAGTGCATGGGCGGCAGCCTCAAGTTTTTCCAAATCAGATCGCGAAAACTGGCACTCACCCTCAAACTCATCAACTTCACGTATTTCCTCGTCGTCATTCAAATCCTCCACTTCCTCCGTTTTAGATTTCTTGGTATCTGGGGTACCTTCAGGGACAATAGATGCTGGTCTTTTACTATTTTCATTGGTTGATGTACTTGCAACATCACCTTTGTTGATTTGGGAATGGGACCCATCACTCATTTTTTTTTTTTATTACAAGATCTAGATATATCTAAAATCTAGTTTTAAGTAAAGATGATCATTTTTTTTTTTTTTTTTTTAATGGTCTGACATTTTTTATTCATAATTTTTTAAACAATTATATTTTTATAAGGCACAATAAATGGGCAATGTGATCTTGTACTCCGAACCAGTTCATAAAATGAGTCATTATAAGATCTACTGTTCAGTAACAATAATGTTTTAAAAGCATAATGACTGATATTATGAATAATAAATTAATATACACAACCATGCTGTAAAACAAACTATCATTGAGATTCATATAAAAAACAACCTTAAACTGAAGTTATGAAATTGATACTACAATATAATTAGTTTTATAGTTTACTACAAAAATCAAATATTGATGAAGAATTTTAAGACAATTACGCAAATATTGATATTGTAGTTTAGAATTTAAATTACTAGAATTAATTTCTACATTTAAAACTTAGTACTTTATAAGATGATTGATTTTTTCTAGTATAAATGAAGAAAAAATACTTTTTTTCAACCTTAAAAGATAACGTTTATTATACTACCAAACTAGTATAAAAAATGACTTTTATCATAAAATCAATGATGTACTCACTTAGTTCAAGACAAAAGCATTTTATTGTACACTAATAAACCGGTCTAAAATCACTAATTGTTGCATGCACCAATTCAAGATTTAGCTTACAAACTGTTGTATGTGGCATTCACATCATTTTATTTAAACATACTAAAAATGCTGTACAAATATGCAACGACTAAATTATCTATTGTAGTTCTTATATACTATCTATTTAAGTAAATATACAATTTTTGTCAGATTAAAACGGGGCACTGTGTGTGTGTGTCATAAAAAAAAGACTAAGATACAACATGTCACAGTTATAAATAAACAATGTTAAAATTAAAAAAAAAAACACAAAGTTTATAGATTAACAATAATTATGTACAGAAAGATTAAATAAGCACCAAGACAGTGTGAGAATCCCCTATCTCTAAGAAATAAAATTAATACAACAATCTTGTCACTCATAGATAAACACTTTTGTAATCTGTCCCTTCACTCACAGAGTCAGTAACAGATATACAAGTATGTAGTTCCTCAGATTCACATTCAAGAGGCATCTCACACGAGGCAAGATCAGATTCATTAAACAGCATATCCTCTACACAAATACAATCACAAACAACCAGCTTGTAGTGCATATGTTCACAGAAGTCGTCTAAAGATGCGAAGGACTTGTTTGGTTGGTCTGATGTGTTGGTTTCTGCATCATGCATCTTTTTGGTATTAGCTAACAATTTATCCTCTAGACGATCATAAACATTCGAAATGGAAGTGTTTATTCTGTCTAGCATTTTAGTATTTTCCTTGATAGCTTTTGCTAATTTCTCTATTTCTACATTCATACTCGGAGGAACAGATTGCGATCTCCTTGGCTTTTGCCGAGCATCTGAAATCACTTCTTTATTTTCAGGAGCAAGATTGTTGCCATCACAGAATTTTGATGCAGAGCTTGTACTTGGTCTAGATATAGATCTAGATTTTCTAGTAGCACTAGCTGCAGCCTCATTTCCAGTAGTCTGAGCATTTGATTCTCTTGCTTGGGATTTGTCGTCAGGATCTTCTGGGTTAACCTTCACTAATTGATCATCTGATAGATCCAGTTCGTACAGATTTGAGAGCACCGAATGAGCTTCCCCATAAGTATCCATCTTGCCAATTAACTTTAACTTCCTTTCAGTTGTTTTAGCCATGTCTTTTATCTGGTTGAGTAGCTTACTACTTGGAGGTAGTGACTTTGACCTGGTATTCTTGTCTGCTGTTGGGTCACTATTCTTTATAACTTTTGGTCTGCTGAGTCTATCCTTGTCCATGGCTGAAGCACCTGAATCGATTGATTAAGATTGAGTAAAGATGATCATGATCCGTGGAGTGGAATTAAAACAGTAATTTCTTATACAGAAACTGAAATATTTGCAAACTTATTACTCGCTAGGTGATAAGAACTACAGAGGCTTCCCCAATAGTATAACTTAAAGATTTTATGACATGAACTTTTAAAGTTAATATCTACAATTTTTTTAGGCTACATATCTTAATTTATAACGCATTTCTTACTTAAGTGAATGATATAGTTCGCCCTTTTCTGTTTTTGTTGAAATTAGTATAAAATAATTAAAACAATATTTATTTTAGAAAGTTACCTCCCTTGTACATAGACCGAATGGCGTAGTCTTTGTTTACTTTTCTCACAAAAAAAGCTATGCTTAAATAAGAAATTGTGGTAACTGGACAATTCTAACGGAGTTTTTCGACTGGCATAAAGATTTTTTTGTTACCTTCCAGGGTCAGTCTACTTCCTCACAAAATATCAGGGTAGTAGGGGTTCGTTGGGCAATATTTTTTTAAATACATAACTTATATAAAGATAATTTCTCTAATGAACCGAACATAACCAAATAATGTATAATATTTTGATCTCTGTGACGTCTTGGCTTCTTCTCTAGCATGGCGATCTATTTATTTTTCTTAAAAACTTGTTGACTCAGTTTTCTGGCTTCAAAAGCACAACGTTTCTCTAACTTTTGTGGGATCTTTTAATACCATCTTGAGTTTGAATTTGACCTTCACTCTCCACAAAATATCCACACAAGGTTGTTCTATCTTGTGTACTTCCAACTCTTTCTTAAGGTTCTGTTCCCAAGTGGGGGATATGTAATTGGGGCCACATTTACAAAAGTGGTAGTTTATTGGGCAGCTGGGTTTGCTTGCACAATCACAGGATCACCGATCTGGTTTTCCTGAGTTGTTATGGCATCGAGAATTCCATTAAGTACTTCTGTAATCTGTCCTAAAGACTGTGCAATGACGTCTTTATCTTCAACCATTACTTCAAGTCTTTCATTTTTTCCTAGCAAGAAAGACAGGGTATTCTCAACTTGGTTTGTATACACAAATTTCTCAAGTGTTTCCCATTTCCTATTGAGTTTAAACATCAACTTTGGTAGTGATCGCACATCTGTAATTTCATCTGCAAGGGATATTAATGTGATGGTCAATGCTGAGTTATTTCCATCCAAAAATCCAGGCTTGATTTTATCAACATTTAATAAGAATAATGAATTATTCGCCATTTCAACAACTTTCGTGAACTCTAGTACCATAGGCCGGCCAAGCCTTTAAAAAGCATTTTTTTTTTTAAACAAAATGTTTTATTTAATAAAAGTTAAGCTTTACAGACTCTTGCTAGTTCCTTCTCCAGGCTATCACAACGAGGGCATTTGAGCTGACAAGAGTCATGATCAGGAAAGCAATGAGAAAATGTTGCAATTTCTTTCAAGGACATATATTTTTAATTTTTCTAAATAATTACAATGGCCAATGGTTCCTACAAACAGTAGAACAAATTGTTTTCTGCGACCAGTCCAGCACTTTCAGCAAGTTTAAACATGTTGTTTCTAGCGATTACATACTCAGCAAACACTTGAACGTCATGGTAGAACTTCCCGTTCAATGTTTTTATGTGTGCCTCTCTATTTGGGTAGTTACCATACTCAACTATAAAGTAAATATGTCATTTATGATCTTTGACATGAATTTGCTTATGGCTTTTTTTTTTTGTAAATTATCTTGCATATTTCCTGAGAGATGTTTCTTGGATTGTACGACCAGTCGCTGTTGATGCTTTTAGTGTTATCTTTAGGTCCACCGCATCCACGAAAGCGACTTTAGTATTGGATGTAGATCTAGAGTGAGGCTTTGCTTTCTTGCTTCTTGTTGTTTTTCTTGGCGCCAAGCTTTCGATTAAAATAATTTTTTTTTTTTTGATTGATCAGATCTTTAATGAAAATTAGTTTCACACATGAAATAAAGATAAAAAAAATTTGAATTTTCAAACCTTAAGAAACATTTTAAAAATGTTTTGTAAAACAATTTTTAGTTATTTTACAGAGAGATCATTAGGGGCAATTTTATCAGTCACACACATTATTTAATATTTATCTGGCCAGTCTCAAGCATTAATGTTTATCTGTCCAGCCTCACACATTAGATAACATTTGTCTAGCCACTCTTACTTTCAACAGAAAAATGTGTGGAGAAATTGGAATGTAGCTGTACAAAGGACAACAGTCATGACCTGACTAAACAATCATCAGACTTTCAGTAGCACTTGGACCAAAGATAAAAACTAAAAAAAACAACTTCATATATTCCAAAGATCTACAAAATTTAACATAGTAAAAATATACTTGAAACACATATACAATGAAATCTATTCAGATCTGTATTAGGCAAGTTTTCATCTAGGTGTTTTATGTATAAAGGTCAAATTACTGTCAAACATGAGATTGTGAATGATGCAAGTCAAACATGATTGGGTGAATAATGCAAGTCAAACATGATTGGGTGTATGATGCAAGTCAAACATGATTGGGTGAATGATGCAAGTCAAACATGATTGGGTGAATAATGCAAGTCAAACATGATTGGGTGTATGATGCAAGTCAAACATGATTGGGTGAATGATGCAAGTCAAACATGATTGGGTGAATGATGCAAGTCAAACATGATTGGGTGAATGATGCAAGTCAAACATGATTGGGTGAATAATGCAAGTCAAACATGATTGGGTGAATAATGCAAGTCAAACATGATTGGGTGTATGATGCAAGTCAAACATGATTGGGTGTATGATGCAAGTCAAACATGATTGGGTGAATGATGCAAGTCAAACATGATTGGGTGAATGATGCAAGTCAAACATGATTGGGTGAATGATGCAAGTCAAACATGATTGGGTGAATGATGCAAGTCAAACATGATTGGGTGAATGATGCAAGTCAAACATGATTGGGTGAATGATGCAAGTCAAACATGATTGGGTGAATGATGCAAGTCAAACATGATTGGGTGAATGATGCAAGCTCCATTAGTAGTCTTTTCCTGGTTCAATTGCATGCAGGAGGTTATTCTTCATCTTCACTATCAGGATGTTCAAAACGTGGGCTGATTTCTGGCCTGGGAATTTCTCCTACGTCTGCTCTAGGTGAAACTGGTTGTGTGGGCTCAGCTGACCTATCAACACCATCATCTTAAGCATCATCTTCAACCTTCTCTAAACACTCTCCTGAGACTGAACAAGTTGCTTTCCCTATAACAGAAAAGTAGATGACCTTTGATGCAGGGTAAACCAGCCCAATATTCATAAATGATGTTGCTGGTGTCAGACAGCAAACGCTTTGTTGCATATTCTCGTAAAACACCACTAACTCCAGGTGTCTGAACCCATTTGGAAAGCTTCCAGTCAGGAAAGCCCTGTTTATAATCAGACCGTCACCAGTTTCAACTTTTTTCCACCTACCTTCAATAAGGCCCTGCAAATTAAGTTCCTTTGCCATGTTTAGAATAGGGTCAATAGATTCTAGATCTTCTAGATGCTTGTCTACTGCGCAACGGATACTTTTTCGATTAAAATCATTATATGTGGAGTGGACTTTGCACAGTAATTATTTGTACATTAACTTTAATATATTCGCAACCTTATTACTCGCAAGGTAATAAGAACTACAGAGGCTTCCTCAATAGTATAACTCAAAGATTATATTAAGTTAGTTGCACTCAATTTTTCAATTGATGAAAATGACAAAAATAACGACAGGGTTGTATAAAGGGGACTAAATGCTGCAAAACAATACCAAACTTATGTTTATTGGATAAACGGTTCTCTAGATATGACGGTTTTAGTGTAAAAATTGCGGGGACAACTAAGCCTATGGAGAATGAAACCAAAAGTTGGTCACGTCGATAGTACGAAAAAAGCGAATGGGAAAATCTTCTAATAAAAGGCATAATTATAATTTCTCAAAATTATTACATTATCGCAGTTTAACTTTGCGCGCGTCTAGGCTAGAGCGAAGAGAGTAGGTTACGTAAGACTAAATAAATTGTAATAAAATGTTTTTAAACAATCTAGTTTATTAGCTTTAAATATATTTACGCTTAAGGAAATACCAAAGCTAGATTAAACTGTCAATGAAAGCTTAATAATAAAAAAGCCTAAGTAGGTTTGCCGTTTAACACTAGGCCTAACTACTAAGACTAAATGTAAACAGATCTAGATCTAGAATCTAGATCTAGAGTTCTAGATCTAGATCTAGTACTAAACTAAATAGCTAGACTCTACCCTAGAATCTAGACCTAGACTCAACCCCCATCGCCATTATTCATATGTCTAAACTCTAAAGTTTAACTAGATCTAGATTTAAATGAAATTCACGATTATTGAATTTTTTACGGACACTTGCATGGTGCATTAAAATTAAATTAATTTAAAACAAAGATCTAGATCTAGCTCTACTCCCAAATTCAACCCTGATTGTTCATGATCTACGATGAGCCCTGGCCTTAACTTAAGTGAAATCTATTACGGGTTGGTGGAATGCAACCAGCATCGATGTTTTAAGGGCGCGTTTATAAGTTTATAAGCTTTTAATTTTAAGAGTCATGTGTTAATAGAAGCAATAATCTGGCTAGTTTTGTGTAGGATGTGTAGTCTCAAAGTCAAATGAATAAGCTAAAGTAAAGGCTGATTATTTATGAATATATTAATACATTCATCTGATTTGCAGGAATAATCAGATATATCATAACTACATATCTGGTCAGTCCTGCTAATCAGATGCATATATTATTAGTTTTAAAGTTATGTTTTTGACAAATATGAACTTAGAATTGTATTTTGTTGAACAAGGAGCAGTCACACAAATTTATATAAAAATTCTTGTTTTATAAAGAGACTAACTTTGTGAATTGCAATGGATATAGCTTTAATTTATTAAAAATTGTACAATATAACTTCTAAAGGAACATTGCAATGGATATAGCTTTAGTTTATTAAAAATTGTACAATATAACTTCTAAAGGAACTTGTAAATTAAAACTCAAACAACAGATGCTTACTGATCATATCAGTTATTAAAGTAGCTACATTGAGTTCTGAGTCTTCACTATTTTCCTCATCAATTGACCAATAACTTTCAATAAGCAATTACAAATCTATCAAGTTTTGTCTCACTAGCTGAGAGTCTTAAGACTATTCTACCAAAAAACAAGGTGTCATTGTCATTTATACATTCCCACTTGTGTTTTAGCAGTTGGCCAGTCATATCTTCTCCATTGATAATTTTAGCTAATACTTGTTTTTGTCTGGTCTCCACATTGCAGAATATTTCATAATTAATAAATAACTGACATTTTGCCAACTTATCAACATCTATCTTTAACTTCTTTCTTTCTTTATTTTCTTTCTTTTTAATTGATTCTTCTCTTCTTTGTATGATTTCACTTTCAATTTCTCGCTGTTGGGTTTTGTGTGATCTTCGCCTGCGAACACCTTCAGTTATAGCAAAATCAATTAGCTGATTTTGTTCATTGATACTTTTTGCATTAAGCCACTCCATTGATTTATTTAATTTAACTTTAACCTTTTCTCACAGATAGTGGTGTTGCATGTGTGTTTATTCCTACATAAGGTTCATTGAAATAACTAACCAACTGTTGCCAATTTCTTTCAGGGTTTGATTTTAAGAGCATGAATTTTTTTATGATTCTGTTTACAGAGTTTCTGTTAGCAGACTAATTTGTTGTTGTTTTTATATGTCTGTTTCTATCTAATATCTCATCAAGTACCTTGGAGATATTTTTATTTTTTATATAGTACAAATAAACTACATTGCCTATTCACACTTCACCACTTACACCAGAATACCTTTGGTAGAGATTTACTACATTCAAGGCATTCTTCTTCCCCATACTGTCTTGCCTATAAATAATGAAATCATAAGTAGTTAATTATAGTTATATTATTTAATTTTTGACAATGGATAGCTAAAAAAAATTAATAGTTCTACTTATAATATATTTTATTATTTAAAAAAAAATACACGGACCTTTTGAAGAAGGGCATCGATACCACTAATTAAAAGAGTGACTGGTTATTGTGTTTTTGTAACGTCCGCAAAAAATATGTTACTACTAATATATCAAGTTATAGGCTTAATAAAGTTAATTAAACTTTAATAATATTAAACATATTAATATATTTATTACAGTTATTAGTTAAACAAAAGCTAGTGTGTTTGTGAGTGTTTAAAAAACAACTGAGTAATAATAAGCTAGTAAGTCGAAAACAACGATATGCCTATTTTAAAATATATAGTATATCTAATTGGCCTACTTAATAGGTTGACAGACATTGCAATATGGTGTTTTATTAACAAGAACCTTACAATTTAAACAATAATTGAATCACTAATTTTAATTTTATCAATATTAATCATGTATAAAGCCTTTAGAGCTAATTAATTAACTAGTAAGTTCGGGGCTTAAATACTAGATTTAAGGCTGAACGGAGATACGTGTTAAGCGGTATCGATATTACTAGTATTGGTCTACTTTGTGAGACCATTTTCAATATTTTCTACATTGTTGATAATTAACAAAAAGAACTCTACTAGTGCATTTAATTAAATAGATAAATATATTACACTCAATCCATGTTTAGTTCAAGTTTGCATCTTTTTACAGTATTTTATTTTAATAGCTCGATTCCCAGTTCGATCATGATTACAGCGAATTAGTTACAACTAGAGCGGGCCTTCAAAACGTTACATATTTGTATAAATGTGTTTTGTATTAACATTTAACACAAGATAATTACGTTAGCAACATTTAAACTCCAATTTTGTAAGTATTCTTTTTTTTTTTAAAGCGTCAATGTCATAAAATTTATTATATTTTACAATCAGTCTATCGGCGCGGAAAGGGGTTTAAAAAGTATCGATACCGTTTAAATAGTGTCATTCGGAGGATTGCTTTGTGAGACGAAGTTCGTAGTCTGCTAAAGCGTAAAATATTACAAAAAAATAGACTTAAGCAGAAAAATGGATTATTAAAATAATCCTAACAAATACAGAGCTAGTCCGAGTGTTAAAATATTTTAATACAATTTTTTAAAACTTACCTTTTTAAGTGGCTTTTGTTTTGACATATAGAAAAGGGGTCTTGAAGAAAAAATTAATCTGCCATAAGCGGCCGCATCAAGTCGTTCCGTCTAAAGTTAAAACGGTTTACGGAATCACGTGATATCTATTTTAAAGCCGTTTGATGCGCTATGCGTAAACGGCTGTAGACGTAATTATTTTCTTTGTAAACGAAAGGTTTTGAGACTGTGACGTCATATTTTCTTGGTTTGTGCAACTAACTAATTATATTACATTAACTTTTAAAGTTAATATCTACAATTTAATTAGGATACATATCTTAATTTATAACCCAATTCTTAAATACCCGAATGACAAATTTCTTCTTTTTCTGTTTTTGTTGAAATAAGTATAAAATAATTAAGAAGTATTTTTTTTTAGAAAGCTACGTCCCTTGTATATAGACCAAATGACGTAGTCTTTGACTTTGTATACTTTTTACGGTTTTTTCTACGGGCTTAGGGATTTTTTGTTACCCTTCCTGGGTTCGTTTATCAGGGGGGGGGGGGGCAGGGGGTTGTTCGGCAATTATTTTTTTTTTAATGATACCATATTTCTTTAAGTCTGTACATTAAACAGGGCTCTGTTTTCTTCGCTCCCGCTGAAGGACGGCTTCAGTTCTTGTGCACCATACCTCTCTAGTGGGGCTCTTAGATCCAGGTCTTAGGGTTCGATTGTCCATGTCCTCTCTAAAAGGATTCCTAGATCCTGATGTAAGTGCCATGGGAGCAACACATGTGTCCTCTGACATGTCGATCGGTTGTAATTTTCTGTCTGGTTAGATGTCAAAGTAGTTGTCACAAGCATTTACTAAGTCTGCTGTTGTCCTCGTGTTTTGCCTGAGGATGTGCTGTCTTACGTCTTGTGCGACTGTTCTCTCTATTTTGTCTTTTAAGAGTAAGTCAAACAGTACGTCAAATGTTTTGTCACACTTTCTAGCTTTTACCCGTCTTAAGTAGTGTCTCACCCTCCTAATGTAACTCCCTGCTCTATCTTGTTCTGATTGTTGGGCGCTATTACACTTCTCACTGTACCCTTGCTACGTCAGACCTAGTTGTTTTAGGACCTCACTTTTCAGTTTCCCATAATTCTTTTCGGCTCCCAATTCTGTTAACCACGATTCGCAACCTCTATCTAGCAGAACTTTTCTAACCCTTCATTTCATGTTGTATCAAGTTTGATACAAAGTGAAATAACCCCCATTGAATCTACACAAATGTTAAAATCTGAGTTTTTAATATGCCATACTCTAGCTTGATCCGCATTAGTACCTATACGGCAAGGGTAACTGTTGTTCGAGCACACACAACACACAAACACAATCAGGGTACATCTTCCAAGATGTCTCCTGTGTACGTATGTATTTCACATTATTGGGCATTGCAACAATTCCTGATTCCCTATCCAAAATCCCTGCACTTGATGGATCTAGCTTTGGTTTCTTAGCACTTGATGTAGCACCACCTACTGCTATTCTATGCTTCATTTGTTTAAGATCCTGGCTTCTTTTTAAGCATAGGTCCAATACTGCCTGGGCTATTTTGTAGGTTGGATTTGATTTGTCTTGAAAATAGTGATATGGCGAAAAGTTAGACTGTATTAACAACTACAACAGCTGTTTCTTTCCTAGCTGTTTCAAGTTGATGAATTTCATCAGATTATCGGCTTCATCTTTTTGTCCCAAGATTTTCTCAACGAGTATTTACAGTTTGTTATGACTGTCATGGGACTGGCAAAGTTCTGCAGCGAACAAAAAATCTTTTTCTTCAAGATTGTTTTTTGCCATCAGGTGGTCTATATAAATACTCTTGAACTGAAGACACTTCTCTCCAGCTTGATTAATGATTTGCTGGATCTGTTTTAAAGCAGCCTTTTCTTCCAAAATGCAAGGTCAATTATCTTGTATAACATTTTCACAATTTCAATTCTACAATTGTGAATTTTGTAAAGCTTGGTGTAAGAGTGGAACAAGGGGACTCAAAAACATATTTTCCGACATTTTTTGTGTAATAGAAGATAGTTTAATTATTAACAGGTCAAAACATACACAAATGGCAGATAACTTGATAAACTTTATGGGCCCAATTTAGTTTGCCTAAAGAATCTCTCTGTAAAATGGGTCGGGCCGCGGTGTTTTTCCCCCCTAGGAAAAGTAGCAACCAATTTAACACCAAACAAACTCAGTTGACAAGTGGATGTCTTCAAACCCAACAATGAACCTTATGAATCCTACTTCTCCTGGGACTATCAGCCGTGATCTTCTCAACACTTCGCCGTCTAAGTCAGAAAGTTTTGTACACAAAATATCTCTCATTTCTTCTTTATTCAACTCGTAACCGTTGTAATTGATCCGCAAGCACTTTATCACCAACCTGCAGCTAAAAAACTTATTACTCGCACAGATAATGGCAGATAACTTGATAAACTTTATGTGCCCAATTTAGTTTGCCTTAAGAATCTCTCTGTAAAATGGGTCGGGCCACGGTGTTTTTCCCCCCTAGGAAAAGTAGCAACCAACACCAAACAAACTCAGTTGACAAGTGGATGTCTTCAAACCCAACAATGAACCTTATGAATCCTACTTCTCCTGGGACTATCAGCCGTGATTTTCTCAACACTTTGCCGTCTAAGTCTGAAAGTTTTGTACCCAAAATATCTCTCATTTCTTCTTTATTCAACTCGTAACCGTTGTATCACCAACCTGCAGCTGAATCTTGATCTGTAATTCCATACCCAGAAACTTTAAAATATTTGCAAACTTATTACTCGCAAGGTTTTTAGAACTAGATAGGCTTCCTCGATATTGTAACTTAAAGATTGTATTACATTACATTTTAAAATTATTTTCTACTATTTAATTAGGATACATATATTAATTTATAACGTTATTCTTAATTAAGCGTTATTCTTAATTAAGCGAATGATATATTTCATGTTTTTCTGTTTTTTGTTTTTTTTGTGTTGAAATTAGTATACATTTTTTTTTAAATATTATTTTTTAAAGTTACCTCGCTTGTACATAGACCGAATGACGCAGCCTTGGTCTACTTTTCTCACAAAGAAATGCTATGCTTATATACAAAATAATGGCATATCGACAATCCTAACTGCCCTAACGTTTTTTTTTATTTCGACGGGCATAGAGTTCTTTTTGTTACCCTCATTACATTTCAGGCAAGTCAGCGAAACTCGTATCTCCACTCAATAATTGCTTGTATGAATTTGTCTTCTCTTTCTGTCTCTTTTATTTAAGCCAATAACCATAGAAGGAACTCACAAGTATCTTCTTCATCCGAACCAGCATATTATGGGTGCGTCTCTGTGTAATCCAAATAAAATGCACATAGTGGACCAAACAAATTGCCAATATCAGCGATAAATAAACGATATCTGCAACATCAAAGTAATTTCAGCAGTCGCTATTCTCATATTCATGACTCATACTCATGTTTAACAAATTGTTGTATTCAATTTCAAGAGTGTAATCAAGCTTCAGGAAGTAGATATAGATCTATTTTTTTTTCTTGTTTTTTTTAAAATCACATTTAATAAAGTTTGTTCTCAAGAAAATAGTCAAAAATAATTTATTGACATTTAAAAATACAGTAGATCATGGGATCTAAATGGTCACCTATAAATCATATAGCCTCAGTATCTTAAAGGGAGGCAATGACTTTTTTGTGTGTTGTGAACAGACGGACACGCCTTTCGGGTGATCCGATGCGTAGCGCAACACATAAGACAAACAATGAGATCAACCGGAATAACTAGACCAAGGGGAGAGGTCATTGTGAAGGCCTATAATGTGAGGGGGGTATTGTATATATTCTGATGCTCTATGAAACTGTATGGTGACTACTCCTATAACTAATTATTCAACCATACACATGTGAGGAGGACGGGAACACTCTTATTTTCCGCAGACATTAATTAACGATATCAGCAACTTCGTTCATGAAATAGAATTAACTTTATTATCACACACTTATAACTACACAATATTAAAACACGTCCTTTTCCTACAATGGCTAACCCCCAACTGTCTTCACTGCTGCGTCCTACGTGTGCGGTAACATTGTTGCGTCACGCTCACGTCATACTCACGCCACATATATTTTTTTAAACACGCGCACAATACTCTCGCACCAAGTTCACACCGTTTTTAGTAACCTCTACTAGTCTAGTCTAATTCTATCTCCGCCATGACATCTAGCATACGACTTAGCATGGACCTATTTGACATAGCTTATGACGTCATTTTATCTCTTTCTTCCCCCCCCCCCCCCCATAAAAAAATACCCACCATGCTGTATGAACGTGTTGGCCTATTTTGGGTCACAGTAAATTCAAGAAAGCCCTATTTACTCCAGTTGTTATCTCCCCTCCCCATAAAAAATTGTACGCATTTGACGTTGTTGGTGACGTCACTAGCCTTTAATTATTCCTTTATCGTATACAAAGTATAGAGAAAGTATTGTAATCGTGCAAAAAAATAAATAAACCGGGAGTGATCTCTCCTAAACTTTCTCGAATATTCTTATATAACAATACGGGGAATGGCACCTCGGTATAATTATAGGCATGATTTTTAATCCATTTTTAATTACTTAAATTACTACTTCCGGTCGACGGAAATTACTCAAAATTTTATAGAAGGCAGAGAATTAGATCTTTTACTTACATGTAAAATTTCATATATCTATGTAAAATAGTACTCATGTTATAGGCTAATCTTGAGACAAAGTCTTGGAACTAAGATCTGTCGTTTTACTACTTCTCTGTCACTTGAGTCTCTTGACTTAGTATATTTCTCCACGGGTTTTACTTCGTTGTGCACACAGAATGAGCCCCAAAAACATGCTACACTAACATTTTTATACCCTACCTACCAAATATTTTACTTAACCATTGAGTTACTAAATACAGAAATTGTGTACATTGAGTTTTGTTTCATGCAAATACAATACGGACATTAGTTTGAAGGTAAAATAAACCGGGAGTGATCTCCCCTAAACTTTCTCGGGCTATAGACATGATTTTTAATCCATTTTAAATACTTAAAGTTTTAAAAATAGAATAAAATCTCGTAGACAAATTAATTGCACACCAAGTGAACGCAAATAAAAAAAGCGCATATTAGTGCGCAATATTATTAGTACTTTTAAAATTTACATTAGTTTTTTGAGAAATCGGAAGTAGCGTAAATTACTACTTCCAGTCAACGGAAATTACTCAAAATTTAACAGAAGGTAGAGGATTAGATCTTTTACTTACATGTGAAATTTCATTTATCTATCTGAAATAGTACTCAAGTTATAGGCTTTTAAAAAATTCAAAGTAGGAAAAGTACCACTTCCGGTTATCGGAAATCGCTCAAAAGTTGATACGGATCTACGATTTTGATAAAATACTTATATATGAAATTTCATCAACAGCTGTAACGGTACTCAAGTTATCGTGTTTACACACGGACAGACACACACACAGACACACACACACACAGACATACGGACAAGATTGCAAAATTATGTTTTTCCGTATCAGTGAGGTGTAAAACGTCGAGATTTGTAAAAATCTCGATTTTTTTTTTTGCACGATTACAATACTTTCTCTATACTACGTATATACGAGAAAGTAAAAACATAAACACAAGGCACGCTACTCGGTATCTACTAAATTATTTACAATCATTTTTAGTACATTCATAACATTAGTTGAAAAGAAAATACTAAAGATTGTTTCAATAAACCAGCTTAGAATATGCTTTTTTTTTTTTAATGATTTTTTATACGGTTCCTATTTGGTACGTGGGTCTAGAAATGAAGACAATGCATCTTGACATTAAATTTGACTTAATTGGATGCCTAATTAATTTTTTATGATTTAATTAAAAATTTGACCAAATGAGTAGGCAGTCTTATCCAACTACTCCACACTATTATATAAGCGTCATTACGTTTAATAGCGCGTCATCAGGTTAAATGCGCAGTGGTTTTTAGTCATGTAACTCAATTGTAAAAAACAAACAAACATGTAAAGTACTAAAATAAATTTTAATAACAGGCTTTTATGTAATAATGCACTAAAAGGAGAACATAAATTGTACACTACTATTTAAATAACTATAAAGAAAAGCGTGGGTTTCTTCCTAAATATTAGTAAATAAATACTTAAGTGATCCACGCTTTTCTTTATTGTTATTTAAATAGTAGTGTATAATTTATTTTCTCCTTGACATGTTTTACCTGACGTAAGAAGTCTAGCTAAGTTCACTCTTATGTCAAATTAGAATATGCTGAATAATAACGCATGTGGGAAATTATTCTACGTAAAATTGTATTTAAACTTGTCTGAATTTTTTGTTTGTTTTATCAGACTCTACTGTTTACATTTTTTTTAAAACTCACAGATAATTATATTTTGAAAAATGTATTCTCTGATCAGTGATTGATTGTAATAATTTAGTTTGTATAATATTAAAATACTATTTTTTTAAAATAGAATATTTGTCATTATTTTTTTTTTAATGTATACCAATAATTAACTACAATAAACCTGAGTATTTAAAATTGCCTCTTGTTTATAATTCCTCAAAAATATTTTTTGTTTGTTGAATAAACATGTTTTTAATTTTAAAATAAAATTGTTGTCTATATTATTTGTCAAGTATTTTTGCTTGTTCAGTTCTAACCACCGATAAAGGTAATAAGTTAAACAGCTGCCACTATCTATGCGCCTGATCCACCTTCTTCAAAGCACGGTAGCTAATATTTAGAAACGTAAAGCTAAAGATTCGTCTTCACACCTAGCGATCCATTTGGCAGATGAAGTAGAATTCATGTTTCTTGACGTTGGCATATGAAAGGATGGTGTGGTCAGCACTACACCCAGCCTCAGTTACTTTCCTTAAATTGGGTACCCATCAGAGCTGGGTGGACCCAGGAACGTCCAACAATCACACGGCAGAACCGAGATCCGAACTCAAGGCCTTCGGGCTAGAAGCCAAATGCAGTATCTAAAATAGATAGTGTATTTTCTCACGCCTCAATGAGAGGAAAATACAGTACAACAAGTGTTGTGAAGGCACAAGTGTTGCCGTGCGAGATTACAACACGACGGCACTTAATTGCCCCTTTATCTTCAATACTTCCATATATGTAAGAAGCCAACTCAATGTCGGTGTAAGCGTCTCTACTGGTAAGTTACAGCAGTAGCTTTTTGCTATCTAACACCGCGTCTACACTTGCGACATATATACTATAGACCTACATGTATGGAAAAAAACTCGACACAAGTCAATGTTATATGAAAACTATGTCTATCTTCGGGCAGATGAGGCTCGTTAACTGGGAACAGCCACTCTTCTAGGAGAGACAACTTCAAATGCAAACAACTGGTGCCTTGTAGTTTGTTCTTGGTTAGACAAAGGCTATGGAAGCAAATCTAAAAAGAAAAGCAGGCTGAAATCGGAGTCAGTGGTCTCTATGGCGCATAACCAGTTGACACGTACACTTGTGTTGGAGGGGATCCCTTCCAACACTAAAATTAAGAACGAAGAAGAAAAAGATATGTCTATCGAAACATGTATACTTACTTTATGCGCGTTTTCTTTTTTTCTAGACATGTATAGTATGTATGCCGCAAGTGTAAACTTGGTACAATAAGTCATGTCCCAGGAATGTCCAACATCCGAACCGAGATCGGAACTTAAGCCCTTCGGAATAGACTCCAAACGAGGTAGCTAATATAAACATTGTATTTTATCACGCTTCATTGAAACAAACAGTACATAACAACAGGTGTTGAGAAGGACACAACAGTGTACTCTTGCGACAGATATACTATAGACCTACATGTCTCACAAAGTTAATGTTATATGAAAACATATTTTCCTCGGAACATGTATACTTATTTGCTGCGAGTTTTTTTATTTCTAGACATAGATCTATATAGTGTACATGTCGCAATTGTAAACGTGGTATGAAATGCCATGCCGTCTCAAGTAAGGGACAGAGTTCACTTAGCGTCATAAAATTCTATTTTAGTATCATCTTTCTCGGTGTGTCCAAGACAAATTAAACAGAAGAAGGAGAATTAATGTTTAAAAGAATTCAGCTCATAAATGCATAGTGTGGTCAGTACTATGCCCAGCAGATTTAGTCAGGTACCCACCAGAGCTGGGTCGACTCGGGATACCCCACCGGATTCGAGTTTGGGATCCGAACTCGGGGCTTAACAGTCGTGTACTCTACCAAAACCAATCACGTCGTCCCACTATTTTACAAAAACAGACCATAATTCTTAACAATCAACTAAAAAATATTCACTTATCCGAAGTGTGGGTACTCACTTTAAAAACGCCCGCAGAGTAGATTCAAGTTCTTCTTTCACCCTTCATCTGCTCTTTCACAATCCAGTTTAAGTACAGGTCTGTATACATTTTTTTAAAATAATTTAATAAAAAAGAAAGGTATAGCTTTGAAGGGGCTATCGAGAACTGACGTCACACTTCTAGGTGGAGAAAGCTTTGAATTCTGTGAAGATGTTAACATTGTAAAAAAGTAATTTTTTAACTAAAATGTAGCGGTGGTTTACAAGCTCTGTCATTTAAAAAAAAGAACATTAATTGATCAATATACCTAATTGCTTGATGAATATGCTACAAATAAAAAAAATATTTTGTTTCAAAAGAACGATCGGGGAGGGGGGGGGGGGGGGGGGAGGAGGAGTAGATTCAAGTTTGACGTCAATATAGACAGGTCTGTCTTTTTGATACAATAGAGGGGAGGAGGTAAAATCCATCAGTCATGCATGGACGCACCCCAATAGTTTACACAATCAACTTATCTAATTGTTCAAATCTCTCGATCATCACTTCAGTCACCTCCCCTGCAGCCAAAAAACATAAATAAATGAAAACAACATACCTTAAATACTTTACCCCCAATAAGGACGGGAAAAGAATACAATAAGGTTTATCATATTACATTGGTTTGGTAAACATAGCGGGCGAGCTAGGGTTGGTCTGTTCATGCTATAAATAAATGTGTCACAACGCCTGGATAAATTAACCTTTAAGTTTTAAGAAAGAAAACAAAAAAACTACATTTGTCGTTTACATTGTTGTATTGTGACTGGCCAGTGTGCCGTATTTTAATTTAAATTAATTAATATTATTTAAAAAAAACGATTTAAATTAAAAAAAAAACAACTGGCGGTTAATAAGGCAAATGATGTAGAGTTCATATTTTCTATGATTTAGAGCAGTAAAGGGATTATGTGGTCAGTTCTGTGCCCAGCTTCCTTTATTTTCCTTAAATCCACTACTTATCTAAGTTGGCTCTACTCAAGCACGTTTTACGGATTCGAGCCCTGGATCGAAATAGAGTCCTTGCAAATACGTGACCTAAATCACGTGATACCTACGCCCGCCGCCACAGTGGTGTACATCAGACGTAAACACAATCAGCTGTTCGCCAGCGCTGGACGTGTTCACCAGCGCTGGACGTGTTCACCGTATGTAAAGAATCGCGCCCGCGGAAAAGGAAAAATATGTTAAAAAACTTGAACTCTTAGGAATTGAAGATCCTTATACAGTTATTGACAGTTTCGTGGATAATATAAAATATATATAAATATATGAACACGTCCAGCGCTGGCGAACAGCTGATTGTGTTTACGTCTGATGTACACCACTGTGGCGGCGGGCGTAGGTATCACGAACGGACGTGACGTCATATGAAAGGACTCTATTCGTAGACTTCCGGGTTGGCAGTTATACGGTCCCCGCCCCTTATTCCCCCCCCCCCCCCCCAACCCTCAAACATGCCCTAACGTAACAATAGGTGTACAAATCAGAGTAAAGCTTTAAAAATAATGAACAAATCCTGCTTAAAAATTTTTTTTTTAAAAAGTTAGGTACATGCACATGCTAACATGATCCACTACCACTAAAATATAGGCCCAAGTTCAACACCACCCATCCCATTTTTCGACACGGAACAATTACTTCATCGCCGAATAATCTGTTTTGCCCCGGGTAGGAAGAATAAATTAACCCTAGGTTACAACTTAGCCCTTATAAATACACAGACCTACCTGTTTTAGTCAATTTCACCAACATGAAGCGTATCTCAGTGTTTGCTGTGCTGGCTGTCATTGCAAGTCTGCCTTACATTTATTGCGCTAGCGGTAAGATTTGATAGTTTATCACTAGTTTGCATATATATATATATATATATATATATATATATATATATATATATATATATATATATATATATATATATATATATATATTAAACATATATGGGGGAGGTTTGGCTGCTTACCATTCTCTTGCCTGTATTTTTAGAGAAAGCGACTGTCTTTAACTACGGCATAGTTAATTTAGTTACGTTAAAAAAGGCGCTCACTTGTGTGCAGTGTTTCTTTTAATCTTTTTTTCTCCGGGGTGGGGGGTACTTGATATTTTAAGGCAGGGGAGGAATAAATTTTTTAAGGGTGTGGGGGGGGGGGCGTGCTCTAATAAAAGTATATTTTTATATAACTATTAAATTTTATTTGGATAGAGGGGTGAAAGTGCGGCAGACTTTTTCCGAAAGATTGGGGAGGGGGGGGGGGAGGGGTAGAGATGAAAGAGATGCCTAGAAGAAACTCTGCTTGTGTAAGCTTGATGCCTTTAACTTACTCAATAAAGAACAACCATAACAATTTACCCCACACTGAAAATGAAAATGATTACTTCCAATTCACACACACACACCACTAAAATTTGAACATTGGCACGTCAAGATCGCTAGTCAGTGATAAAATCACCCAGTGAGCTTGAGTAGCAGACCCGTTTGTTCGCCGTTCCCGTTATACGAATTAATATATACATATGTGTGTAGGGGGGGGGGGGGCGCTAAATTTGATAGTTCGCCCCTAGCGGCAAAATGGGTTGCTACGCTTCTGATACCTAATTCATCTTAGGGAAAGTGAAGGCGGCTGGGCATAGTGCTGACCACACCTCCCGAGGTAAAGAAACATATGAACTCTACTTCATCTGCCCAAAGGATCGCTAGTTCTCAAGAGGATTCTTTACTTTTTCCTCTCTAGTATGGTGTATCGGATGTGGCTAGATAACCTGCACTTTCCTCTTACTAGTTATAAATTAATACCAGTAATGTATTAGAAATGTTTGTTTTGAAATAACATTATTTAGTAGTTAAAAAATTTCATTTAATGTTACCTAAAACTATTTTAGTAGAGAAGAAGGTGTACACATGTGACGACTTCTACTGCCTGGATGTGTATATGCCGGTGTGTGGGTCTGATGGGGTGACCTACAGCAACAGCTGCTATCTCGCGAGGTACAACTGTGACAGACCACCGGATAGTCAGGTCACTGTGGCATCCCAGAGTGCCTGTGGCAGTGACATATAGATGTCACATATTCTGAAATAACATGACATATAGATGTCTCATATTCTGAAATAACATGACATATAGATGTCTCATATTCTGAAATAACATGACATATAGATGTCACATATTCTGAAATAACATGACATATAGATGCCACATATTCTGAAATAACATGACATATAGATGTCACATATTCTGAAATAACATGACATATAGATGTCACATATTCTGAAATAACATGACATATAGATGTCACATATTCTGAAATAACATGACATATAGATGTCACATATTCTGAAATAACATGACATATAGATGTCACATATTCTGAAATAACATTGTGTGACGTGTTTTATTTTTACTTGGATTCGTATAGATAATAAACTCACTGTTTGTATATCATAGTGCATCTAGCAGTGCCACATAATGGTGACATGTTATGAACAAAAATATGTTTCTGCATGGCTTTTTGTACAGGATTTGTTTTCACTGCATACAATAAAATAATTGAAAATTAATAAATAATTGAAAAAATAAATAATTCCAGTAGTTGTTGTAATTTTTTATACTAGCGTACTCCTTAACGTTGCTGTGGCCTCAGTTGAAAAAACATTCCAGGACACTTGTTGTGATAACACTACATCTTTGCCAACAACCCATGGGTCGGCGTGGTCAAGTCGGTAAAACTCATGTTTGCTAAACCGAAAAGTCTCGAGCTCGAGTCCTCGGGCAGATGAAAGCCACTCTTCTGGGAGAGACAACTCCAAAATCAAACAACTACTGACAAAGGCTATGGAAGCAAGTAAAAAAAAAAGCAGGCTGAAGCCGGAGTGAACGGCCGGCAAAGCTCATGGTTGTTAAATTCGAAAAAAGCCTCGAGAGAATGCTCGATCCCTTCCAACACTAAACATAAGAACGAAGAAGAATAGAAAAAGACAACAACGTAATTTTGGATGTGCCGCCAAATAATGTCCATGCCTATTGTCATCGCGGTTAAAATTACATCAGAAAAAAACAGGACTTAATTGTATGTTACTCACTCACCCTCAGTAAGAGTGATGTAGAACACCCCTTCGCTAGGATCTCGCGGGAGCCACCAGTCGAACTATCGTAGTGGCTCCGGGCGCCGAAAATTTTGTAATATATTGACATAGCCCACCAAAATTCCTCGTGTAGGGCGCTCTCTAAAACAAATCTAGATGCCGAGGTGCTAATGGGGAGTGCAGGGTGCTTATGGTCACATGAGCGAGTTGGGGAATCTGGCACAGTTTACACCTCCCCCCCCCCGAAACGAAATAGAATTTATATAGAAAATATATACTTTTAACAGTGTCAGCCCACCGAAAATAAATTTCAACTGCAGTCCCCTCCCAGGAGAAAAAAGTCTGAAAGAAACACTTTTCATAACTAAAACATCAATACACAATACGCACATTCATAAAAGATTATTCTAGATAATGCGTTCGTAACAGGAACGAATAACATGATTTTATGATTTAGGCTATGTGGCTGTACCGAATAGGTCACCTACTCAGAAGGTAAAAAATGCAGGTAAACAGGATGTGGCTCATGAATAAGGTGACTAAAATATCCAAGACGGATACAAATTTTGACAGTTGCGTGCCACGTTACACAGCAGGCCCCAGAGCAATGACATCAGTAGAAACACAACACAATCAATGAAAAATATATATGAGCAAAAAATAATAAAGATGAAACAACTAGAAAACCCGTCTTAAACGTTGCCGCATGTGTACGCAATGTTTAAATTTTTAAAGAATAATATATTAATTAAACACACACACATTTATACATATATAGGCATATATATATATATATATATATATATATATATATATATATATATATATATATATATATATATATATATATATATATATATATATATATATATATACAATTATACATATATATATATATATATATACATGTATATATATATATATATATATATATATATATATATATATATATATATATATATATATATATATATATATAGTATGATCAAACACACATGCACATATATATATATATATATATATATATATATATATATATATATATATATATATATATATATATATATATATATATATATATATATATATATATATATATATATATATATATATACGTATATACATATATTGTGGGACGGAGTGGTCTAGCGGTAGAGAGCTGGACTGCTAACCCGTAAGTGTCGAGTATTGTGAAAGAGAGACCTCCCTACGTCTACGTCACTGCTATTACTGTATACCAGGGGTCTCCAAACTACGGCCCGCGGGCCGGATGCGGCCCGCGAAGTCCTCTCATCCGGCCCGCGGAGATCTTTTTGTCCAAGGAAAAATCGTTTGTCAGTGATTGCTGAGGAACTTTGCCCAGAAAAATCAAAGACATGCCTGGAAGAAACTGGCCCCCGAACTGAAATTTGATAGTTAATGCGGCCCTCGGACTGAAAAGTTTGGAGACCCCTGCTGTATACCTAAGTATATCCTGTTGTTTTGGGGTTTTTTTTGGTGACAAAAACGTTAGAAGTCCACCAAATAACCGCCTTGGGTTTGGTAACAGGATACAGGATACAAATCAGCCTATATAAATAGATCTGCGTGTCTTGATGAAGTTTCGTGTAAAGATGAAGCTGAACTTGATGTTACTGCTGTCGGCTGTCGTGATTTCTGCTCTACCTGTTGTTGCTGGTATACCTATCTTGGCTAATTTTACATTTTCTTTTAACATAACAGGTAAGTTTCATGGTCGATAATAAGTTTGTATACAGCACATTAATGCTAAGGTTCGATTTAAGTTTCTAGTATACTGAGAATAGAAAAAGTATTGCAACCGTACAAAAATAAATCGAAATTGTTTGTCAAAGCTCGACGTTTTACACCACTTGACTTAGAAAAACTTTGCAAACTTGTCTGTCTGCCTGTCTGTCTGTCTGCCTCTCTGTCTGCACTTGAATACATTAAAGTACCGTTTTAATAAGGTTGACGAAATTTCAAATATAATTAGTATATCAATTTTGTAGTTATCTGTCAATTTTTTTTTAGCACCGTTTAAGTATTTAACAATAGATGAACTTTCACCATGAAATGTTGTGTAAAATGAAGTTTTGATTCAGACTTATTTAGCGATTACTATTAATTTAACCAGCACCAATGGTCTTTGTTTATAAACAGGAGATAAACATATTCTAACCAGTTTAAATTGTAAATAATAATATTATAAACATTTTCACAATGACATTATATTAAAAAAATTATTTGGGCATATTAGCGAAAACAGTAAATATGCACGTATGAACCTTTGTTTATAAATATATTTATCACCAGTTTAAAATGTAAATAATGAAATTCTGTTTATAAAACATGTTTGATTCAGGCATATTTAGCTAAGACAGTTAATTAGCGCCTATGGACTTTGTTTCTAAGTAATTACTTAATTACACATATTACTTAACACCAGTTTAAAATGTAGGCCTAATTATTGAAATTCTATTTATAAAACAAGTTTTGATTCAGGTATATTTAGCTAAGACTGTTAACTAGCACCATGGACTTTGTTTAAAAAATAAAAAAATTAAACAAATTGCTTAACACCAGTTTATTAAAATGAAAATAATATTTTAATACCCTGTTTTTTTTTTAGAGGAATGGATACCAGTTAAGAAGACCAAATGTGACTTTCAATGCCAGGAAGTGTACGCCCCTGTGTGTGGGTCTGATGATGTCACATACAGCAACGGCTGTCATCTTGCGATATACAACTGTGACAGGCCTGAGGACAGCCGGATCACTGTAAAGTATATCGGTGCCTGCGGATCTCAGAGTGCGATGTAGATGTCGTGAGCTTACACATGAAGTCGCTGCTTCAGCTGTTGAAAGGATGTACACGTGTTTGTTAATTTTACTTCTTCTTCTGCGTTCTTAATTGTAATGCTGGAAGGGATTTCCACCAACACAATTAAGTATACGTGTCAACTTATTATGCAACATTTAGGTCCTTGACTCCGATTTCTACCTGCTTTTCTTTTTGGATTTGCTTTTTTCAATCCAAGAACAAACTACAAGACAGCAGTTGTTTGATTTCTGAGTTGTCTCTCCTAGATGAGTTGCTGTACCTAGCTATCGAGGCTCATTGGCTCGGGAGTTGATACTCGTGACTGATCGGTTTAGCAAACGACTCAACCACGCCTACCACCGCTATGCTCACAGTGTATCAATAAATTAAGACAGAATATCTAAAAAAAAATACACGTCTTTGTTTTCGTTTCTTTTGTTGGTTATTTTTAACTTAAAAATTAATGAATATATTATCTGTCATCCATTCACATTTTCCTGATGAATGATAGAAAAGCAAAACATTATCATACTAGTCTGGAGTAATGTCATTTTTCCAAGCTTTTATTTAATTTGCTATCTCTGTCGCGCTTTTGTCGCGTCTGATATCAAATATTGAAATGTCGAGCGAAAGTTCGACCATTTCTAAGTGACGTATTTCTCTGAAATTCGGCATGTGGGTCCAGAACCTATAACAATACACTCTGATATCAAATGTGACTTAATTGGATGCTTGATTTGAACACAATTAATAAAAATTTCAAATATACAGTACTATTTACCGCGTTATTATACGCATTTTCTTTCGTATTCATTTAGTTAAAAAAAAAGCTCATAAAAACAACAACACCGACAGCTTTAAATTATTTCATTCACAGCTGGCGCAGCGTATCAAAACACGAACGTAACCTTTTTTAACCTAACGGTCCATGGGACAGGTGAAGTAGAGTTCCCCTGTGTCAGTGATGTAAGTCATGTACCTACCAGAGCCTGGTACCCAGGGATGTCTTAAAGACTCTAGCCCGGGATCCGAACTCCGAATTTCGGGTTAACGGTTGTATGTTTCACCATCCGACCACGCTGACTATCCAAGTGTAATGCAGCTATTAATTTTCATTATTATTTTTTTAACCCTATCCCCGACAGTGTTTCTTCCAGGAAACTGTTGGGGTGGCTCCGTCGCCACCCCCGAAGAAAGTCTACCTCTCCCCCCCCCCCCCCCCCAACGAAATGGAATTTATAGAGAAAATATATACTTTTAACAGTCTCTCCCCCCCCCCCCACTGGAAACTTAAGTCCTCCCACCCCCCCCCCCCTCCCCCAGAATATTTCAACTTCCCATTCCCCAACCCGACTGTAATCATAAGCTAATTCCTAAACCTAATAGGCCTACTCCTAATACTAATATTTGTGATATAAAAATATTATTAGCTCATGCACGTAACCTTTCACCAATCACCTATACCGTCATTACTATAAGGTTTTTCTGGTCTATGTGTTGATCTCCCATTGCTTACAGCAAGGGGCAGTAACTCGTGATTATTATTTAAGCTACGTCTCTGTACCAATAAAGTGACGTGTACTGAAGGAAAGAGTTACAGGTAAACAGGATGTGGTTGATGTATAACGATACGAGGACAGTCTGGCCAGGACAATTGTCATCTATACTATGTAACGTTGTTTGTCTTGCTGAATAACGAGGGCATTAGTAGGAAAAACTAAGGGGTTTGCGTGGTCGAGTCGGTAAAGCTCATGGTTGCTAAACCGAAAAGTCTCGAGTTCGAACCCTCGGGAAGATGAGGCTCGTTAGCCAATCTTTATACTTATTGTGATGGAGGCGTGGTCGAGTCGGCAAAAGCTCACGGTTGATGAATTCGAAAAAGTCTCGAGTTCAAACCATATGGCAGATAAGGCTCGATCCCTTCAAAAACTAAAAATTAAGAAGAAAAAGTGGGAACACTAAGCAAGGACATTATTGTAAAATAATGGTATGCTAGTGAAAAACTTGATGCTTACAAATCTGTTGAGAACTTATTCATGTTGAAAAATCCTTTTTTAAAACGTTGGACCGGAATATATATATATATATATATATATATATATATATATATATATATATATATATATATATATATATATATATATATATATATATATATATATATATATATATATATGTAAGGATGTTAAACTATGCATGTCCTGGTTTTTGACAAACACTTTAGATTGTCATATAATCATCTGGCCTGGGGCCATGATATATACATTTAGATGTTCTCCAAATTGGTTTTTGGTGAACATGATACCGCTCCGATCTTTGATGCTGCTGGCTGCAATCAGAATTTTTTCCAGGCATCTCTTCGTATATCCCTCCCCCCCCCCCCCCCCCCAACGGAATAGAATGTGTATAGAAACTATTTTCTTTTGCCAGTGTCCATCCTCTCCCGATAATTTAGTGAAAAATGGTAAATGGGGCATCTTAAATAGAAAAGGGAGAAAAAGCTGAGTATTTTGATTACCAAGCCAAAATATTCGAAAAGAGAAGCTGTCTTGTCATTTTATGACTGACAGTACACATTTAGGTTTTAGATATCAAATAACTATCTTTAAAAACAAAATCATCTCTACTAAATTTTTTTTTACATGAAATAAAAATAAGTTTGATTCAGAAATTATTTTCATCTATAAAGACACCAAGTTCAGTATTACTCATACTTATTAAAAAAACAGACCTACAAAAATACCAAAAAGATGATGCTAGGACAAAAATAGTTGTTAAAATAAAAAAAAAAAAAGCTAAAATAGTTGCACTAGTTCAGGTACAAAATTAGCGCATTTTTTTAAGCACTTGGTAAACGTGTGTGTGGGATTTCCGCTTCTGTTATTAGCTCCTTTATACTGTTCACTTCTCCAAGTGATATTAATTACATTTACTGTTCAAAAAGCTACTCATCAATATTGCAATCGCGTTTAAGACAACGTGTTACTGATTTGAATAAATAATAGCTTACTGTAACAAAAAAAAAATAACAATTTCACGTAGGCTATATTTTTTTTAAGCTAGCCTACATCTTGTAGTCTATCGATATTATTGTTTATGGTTTTATAACAACAGAGGAAATAACTTTTCTATTTATTTTTTAAACGATTAAATAAAATTTTCACAATCACAATGAATCACATTTGGTTTGCAGAATACTAGCTGGCAAGTACACAAAGTTGGTGGCCTACTTACAAGCCAAATTTCAGGGGCCAGCAACTTAGAAAGTAACAGGTGTTTAGATGATCTAGAGCAGGGGTCTCCAAACTTTTCAGTCCAAGGGCCGCATTATTATTGAATTTCAGTTCAGGGGCCAGTTTCTTCCAGGCATGTCTTTGATTTTTCCGGGCAAAGTTCCTCAGCCATCACCAACAAACGTTTTTTCCGTGGACAAAAAGATCTCCGCGGGCCGGATGAGAGGACGTCGCGGGCCGCATCCGGCCCGCGGGCCGTAGTTTGGAGACACCTGATCTAGAGGCTATGTTTTGTTTTGTAACAGGATCTCTTTTTTTCTAAGCCCTGCTAAGCGCTACCTGTATGTTTACCTACCTGTTCAATGTATTACCGTCAATTAAAAGCTTTGGTGTAACATTAAGTAATGCAAGCGCCAGCTAAAAATAAAGAAAGAAAGGTTTTGTATAGTAAACTAGACAGTTCTTGTTGTTAATATAGTTGAGTTTCTGTGCTTCTATTGCATCTATATATGAAGGGACATTGTGGTAAGTACTACGCCCCGCTAAAATTTTACCATACCTGACAAGACTTAGGTATCAATAAGAGCAGAGTTGGATCATGACCGTTATATCGAGAAATTTAAACTAGACAGTGCGTACTTAAGAAATGTATAAGTAATTTTATTTTTAGAAATATAACTTTAGTTAATTTTAAAAGAATTTAAAAAAAAAGAAAAAAAAAACAAACCCGACTCCGCACATTGCCAGTTAGCAATCTTTCTTATCATTCGACCTAGTTCTCAGTCGTCGTTAAGTCTTATCTATCGAAGCTTAGTTTGAACACTTCGCTAACAGTCTAGCACATCATCAAGCAACTGCTGTTCGACCACACACTGCAACCTTCCGTCTATTCTAGTACAGCGATATTACAGTTAGCCCGACATCATGAAGTGTGTGATATCTCTGGTGGTGTTCGCTGCCGTCGTTGTTTTATCCAACATCGGACAAGGTAAATACAAACTGTACTGTCTACTTGATTACCGTAGTTAATAGAATAAGCGTACTTGCATTGGTATGTAATATATATTTCAATGCTATTCTCGTAATACTGTACCCATGGATTTATCGGTTCCTCATCAAGATGTTGATTGATTAACATACATGGTTAATCAATATTCAACATGAAAACACTATATATATATATATATATATATATATATATATATATATATATATATATAGCTTATATATGTATATGTAATGGCCCCTATTTTCACCATTTATACAAATAAACATATTGGTCGGGTATTAATAGTTATGTAAATATAGGCCCCTATTTAAATATATATATATATATATATATATATATATATATATATATATATATATATATATGTATATATATATATATATATATATATATATATATATATATATATATATATATATATATATGAATTGTTTATATAATATATGTGTGTGTTTGCATGAGCGTGTGTGTATGTTTAACTGTCAATTTTGTGTTTTTACTTGTATGTTCGCGCGAGAGATAAGTATAAACGTATGTGTAAGCGTATAAAAAAAGCCTCCTAAAATTCGCATGATGTGATGTGGACCATGCTAATACTTTATGTTTCCCATTCTAACACTGTATATTTCCCCATGCTAACACTGTATGTTTTCCTATTCTAACACTGTATGTTTTCCCATTCTAACACTGTATGTTTTCCCATTGTAACACTGTATGTTTTCCCATTGTAACACTGTATGTTTTCCCATTGTAACACTGTATGTTTTCCCATTCTAACACTGTATGTTTTCCCATTGTAACACTGTATGTTTTCCCATTGTAACACTGTATGTTTTCCCATTGTAACACTGTATGTTTTCCCATTCTGGTACTTTGTTTTCCCATTGTAACACTGTATGTTTTCCCATGCTAACACTGTATGTTTTCCCATTCTAACACTGTATGTTTTCCCATTCTAACACTGTATGTTTTCCCATTCTGTCACCCAGTCGAGTCGGCCATCTTGTCCCAGTGTGACATGATGTGTATGGACCTGTACGCCCCTGTCTGCGGGTCTGACGGTGTAACCTATAGCAACGGTTGTTACCTGAGCATTGCCAACTGCGGCAAACCAGATGCCTTGAAAGTTACCGTGGCGTCACAAGGAGCTTGTGGCGGCGCTTCTTCTGAGATCCGATAGACGTCGTGTTCATATACATAATGCCGCTGTTATGTTACATTCACAAAATAAAGTTGTTTATGAAAATTATTTTTTTTTTTCTTTTTCTTACTTTAGTTGTGTTATGTCTTATTTAAGTAATGTAACAAGTTTGCATTTTTAACAGATAAAAAAAAACAATATATATATATATATATATATATATATATATATATATATATATATATATATATACAATTTTTTTTAAGTAAAACTAAGGAAACGTTTTTAATGATGTCGATGACTATTCACCAAAATAGCCCAAAATGTTAAGTTGTCTAAGCGTACGAATCAATGATTTTAACAATTAATTAATCTTTTTTAGTTCGATTGCTAACTTTCACATGAGCCTTCCATTAATAAAGCTTGCATTCTTCGAACTATTTGTACATGTGTTAACTTCCAATTTTCACACATTCTCACAATAAGTAAGAGAGCTACCTAAATACAGAGTTTTTTCCAGGCATCTCTTTAAGTCTACCACCCCACCGAACGAGGTGGAATTTATTTAGTAAACATATACTTTAACTAGTGTCCCCCCCCCCTGGAAAATGTACCCCCCCTCCCCGAAAATATCCAGTGCGCCCCCCCCCCCCCCCCCTGGAGAAAAAAGTCTGGAAGAAACACTGCCAAAATAAGGCGTCATACATTCCCAAATATTGTATTTTTTTAAAATTTGAAATAATTAGTCTAATAAAATACAAATCATCGTTATTGAATAATTTTCATTACAACTTACAAAAGAAATTTTCTTTACAATTGCAAACAAAGAACACAGTTACGTTTAATAAATGCGAAATGTTTAACCTTCTCAACCCCCACCCATATGTTTTCATCACTAACGTTTTAGTCACTAATTATAACAAAAAATAAAAATGACCCCTCTCTCCAGAAAAATGTGAACCCATTAATTGACGACTTACATATATAACCAAGGACTGTTAAGAGAAAGTTGATGATCCAGATTAAAACTAATAAGGGTGTCGAAATAAAATTTCAATAAGCGATGGCTTGCCATTTTTAAACACCAGTTATGTGATACAAACATATATCAGTTTATAAGATGACGTATCAGAATATTATACAGCAACAAACTCGACAAACTGTATATTATTTTATCAGAAAAGAAATTTAAAGCAACAGAATGCAAACGGTATATAATATTCTGTCATAAAAGAATTTAAAATGAAAAACAGAATAGTTTTTCAATATTTTACTAACTAGTACACGACTCATTTATTCAAACGTAGTACAAGTACTTTTAACGTCAACCATTAATCACCAAACTACGCAGAAAAGCAACACTATAAGACACTGCCACACCACAGACCAGGCGGAAACAAAGAGCTAGATGGTGAAGTGTTTACATCTGTCCACAATGGCACGTCTTTCAGTATTGCTGGTATTTACCTTGATTGTAGTCAGTCAACATACCTGCTGTAATGCTGGAGGTAGGATAAAACTTTTCATATACAAACTTATCTATTTTTTAAAATAGATTGATGTTTCATATAGAAAAAAAATATAATAAGTATATATATATATATATATATATATATATATATGTGTGTGTGTGTGTGTATATATATATATATATATATATATATATATATATATATATATGTATATAATACGAGCTGACCCGTGCCGTAAGCATTCACCGCTATTTAGTTGTTTTATTTTCTACCTTTAAGTAATTCATAATTTGTGAATTTGACACTACCAATGATGCGACTAAAAATATTTCGGTTTAAAACACTATCAGTAGCTCGTGAAGGATCTTTATATATACGCTTGTGTTTTTATATATATCTAGGCTAAATTTATGTTCGAATATTATATTGATGTGTGTAAGTAAGTAACTAACACATGCTAATCTTTCTAACATTTTTAATTATGAACATAACCGGTGTTCTTTCAGATTTGATAATTAATGACAGTTAAAGTAAAGATTCCTATTTAGACCTGGCGATTCAATTGGGCAGAACAAGTAGAGCTCATACGTTTCTTGACCTCAGCATATGAAAGGATAATGTGGTCAGTACTACACCCAGCAGCCTTGACTTTTCAGGGGTCATCCATCTATGACGTCCACGGGGGGGGGGGGGGGGGGTGTGGGGGTCCGAAAAAAAAAAGACTTTTTGTGGACGTGGGGGTCGGGGTGGGGGGTGGGTCCAAAACCCAAATAAATTGTGGACGCCATAAATGGATGACCCTAACATGAGTTAGGTGCAAATTAGAGCTGGGGTGACTGAGGACGTTCCACAGACTTATACCCGGATTCGAACTAAAGACTTTCGGGTTAGCAATCTAGCGCTCTACCACTCTACCACTAAGCCACGCCATCCCATAGTTTTGATAATAACCTATGATAAATGTCCATGTCGACATCAGTTTATTTTCTCTTTCCCTTCTTGTTTCAGTTGACGTAGAGTTCGTCAGACCAAACCTCGACCATCACCTCCTGGAGGTGTACAAGCCCTTCTGTGGACCTGACGATGCCATGTCTGCCAGTCAGGGTTGTCTGCTGGGGATGTACACCATCATATAGTGCCCGGGAATCACGTGATAACTAAGTGGCATTGCTCTCAAATATGAACTTGTTATGAATTATTCAACGTAACAGTGTTCGAGCAGTGTATATGATTTATAGTTCTAGTGTTGATATTCTTTATTTTTTTTAATAAAAGTATAATCTGAATTATATTTTGTTTGAGAATACATTTCTGTTTTGTTTTGTTGCTCTGTTTTCCTTGTATGTAAAACCGTAGCAGTTTTATAACGTAAACACGTAACTTTCCCTTCACCAATGAGATGAATGGGATCTCGCGTGAGTCTTTGAAAACAGCTGCCTTTGGGAAAGTATGGTGTAGAAAGAATCAAACCGAATTATCCGGAGTATCAATATATCGCTTGGGAACAGCGTGGCCTAGCAGTAATGCGCTAGACTGCTAATATGAAAGTCTCAAGTTCGAATCCTGGTTCAAGTCCGTAGAACGTCCTTCAGCCCTCCCAGCCCTGAAGGATACCGAACTCAAGTTAGGGAAAGTAAAAGCGGCTGGGCATAGTGCTGACCCCACTACTCTTTCATAAGCCGAGGTCACTGAAACAGGTGAGCTCTACTTCACTTGCCCTATGTGTTACGGGTCAGTTGTAGGTTAGATAGAAATAGGTTAGAATAATCTAGAATTAGGGGAGAGTGCGTGTGTGAGTTGAGTTTACCCTAGAGTAGTATTGTTAACCCTAGTGTGTTTATGTATTGTTATACCAAGGTCGAATGCGGTATAAAAGTTGGAGTGAATGGATGTAAGGAGTTAGTTGGTAACGGTTAGGGCGAGGGCGACCCTGTAACGTTGAACGTGAAGCTAAATCAAAGTATACTATATGTGTCACGAATCGTTGTTGAGTTGAAACGAACCCTGGACGTAACACTATGCACCTTTAGGATCATGATATATCGAGAAGAGAAACTGGAGTATCTGACCGACTACTTGGGCTCCACGTATGTTTGATCCCGGGGTCTTATATGCCCAGGGATTCAAACTTGGGATATTCGGGTTAGAACCCTTGAGCTCACCTACTCTATCACGCTGTTCTCTATCAATATAGTTATAAAATAAAGTAAGAAGACCCAAACTGAGGCATTCCACATGGAAGTTTGAAAAATTATCCGAAACATATTTTTGAAATATATTTCAAGACGCATTGCTGCAAGACCACTACATTCCCATATAAAATGACTTGAAATAAGTAGACCCACATTTCTTTATCTTATCGCCGAAATCGTGATTAAACATGAAGTCTTAATCAGCAGTTTGAGGTCAGTATAAATAAAAGCGTTTAGATTGGGATTTAAATTGATTATTTTTTTGACAAAACAAGATGGCGTCAAAAGCCGTAGTTTTCCTGGCTTGTACTTTGCTTGTGATGTTTGGGCTAAACAGTATTCAATGTAAGCATGTTGTTAGAGACTAATTGCAAAGCATATATATATATATATATATATATATATATATATATATATATATATATATATATATATATATATATATATATATATATACCTTTAGGAAACACAATTTAGAATTAGCACAATAGTTGTCTTTAATCTTAAATGTACTGTGACAGCAAAACCCCCCATACAATACTTTCTATTTTCATTTCTTATTACTAGGGAGTTTTAGAACACCTAGATCTAGATACTTGTTTTTTTTTTAAAGGCATTTTCATGCAAATTCTAAAACAAAATATTTCAATTAACAACCTAAATGGAATATCAATTTAAATTCATTTTCAACTATATTTTTTTCATTTTTAACTATATTTAATAGTTTAAGCGCTACCCAGTCTTTTGTTTAGTTTAATAATTCAGCAGTTGAATTTGTCTATTTCACCCATCTCACATCAGCTGTAATAATTTGTTACAATATTGTTCTTTTACGGCTCCGTGTTGAATGCTACCAGCTATCATACTGCTATCCTAATATTATTTTATAGGGATTCTATATTATGTTAAATTTTTCTATAGCAATTACGATCTGTTGTAACAATTATTCTATATAGGTTGTGATATGTTAATGAAATCATTCTTGGGTTGGTTAAGCGCACGACAGATAACCCAAAAAGTCTTTAGATCGGATCTGTAGAACGTCCATGAGTCCACTCTATTCGATTGAGTACTTCGGATTCGTTAGACAAGTAAAGGCGCAGGCCTTAGTGCTGATCACATTATCCATTTATATGTCCAGGACACAAAACATGTAAACGCTACATTTTCAATGTTATAGATCGTAAGGTCCTTCTTTGTCTTTGTTCTTCATTGTAATGTTGGACGGGATTTTTCTCCAACATAATTCAGTTCTGTCAACTTGTAACGCGCCATATAGAACGTTGATTCAGATTGTATTTTTAGATTTGTTCCCATACCATTTTTTATTATCGTTATGTCCAATATGTGTAACATATTCTATAGCAGCTCTTCTACGTTGGTTTTGTTCCCCACACAGCGGCCGCCATCCCACCGTGTGAGCTGATGTGTATCGCCATATACAACCCCGTGTGCGGCTCAGATGGACACACCTACGGCAGTGCGTGCTCTCTGACGTCATCCAACTGCGGCAAGCCAGCCGGAAGTGAGGTCACAGTGGCTCATGTTGGTGAATGTTAGACTCGTTTTAAAAAAAAACACTTGAAATAAAACTCAAATAATTTTACATTAAGTATTGTTTTTTTTAAAAATATAAATGAATAGACGAACACCTACACCTACTGCGCAACGGAAAAGCACAAAAAAGTGCGCAAGGGCATTTTTGTTTTCTTAAATTGTGTATTTATAGACATTAACACAGAGTGACAACATGTACACTGTTACAAACAAAACATAGTTCCACGAAATATGACAAAAAGCCTATTAGTATAATTAGTTTGTATTTGCGCATTATTCTGTTTGTGCAGTTTTCCGTTGCGCAGTTTTCCGATTGCGCTTTTTTTTCTGGGAACCGTAGAATACACTTAACACTGAGTGTCACAAGAAATATTTGCAATGGGCGCAGACCGCACCGGTTTTTACCATTTGGTGGAATAGGGACACCAAAGCAAACAATTATATATATATATATATATATATATATATATATATATATATATATATATATATATATATATATATATATATATATATATATATATATATATATATATATATATATGTATATATATATATATATATGTATATATATATATATATATATATATATATATATATATATATATATATATATAGGGGGGAGGGGAGATGATATCATGACAGAAACTTGCTTCCGATAAGGAAAAACAATGCATGCCGTTATTTGCCATGTTACTTGAGCACTATTCTGAGTGGGTCTGGACATGAGACAAACTGACGTCATAGTGGTTCAGATAAGGAGCGGCAACTCTGGTTTTGGAAACTAATTCAGATGATCCGTAACAATCCAACACAATGACAGACAAATTATAACAGTTTTATTCATAGAAATAAATGTTAAAACTGATATTTCAAAGTGAAATAAAAATACTGAAGTAACACAATAAAAAACAATTGAATTATTACTTAGACCTAGAAAAAAAATTAAATAATGTATAAAAGCAATTATAATATGCACCATGTTAAACTGTACAATCCTTTCCCTGTATAATAGGGAGTTTGAATTAACTATCAAATTTCAGTTCGGGGGCCAGTTTCTTCCAGGCATGTCTTTGATTTTTCTGAGCAAAGTTCCTCAGCCATCACCAACAAACGTTTTTTCCGTAGACAAAAAGATCTCCGCGGGCCGGACGAGAGGACCTCGCGGGCCGCATCCGGCCCTCGGGCCGTAGTTTGGAGACCCTGATCTAGTGTAATGGCCTTTCTATCCACCTCCATATTAGATCAGCTCTAGAGCTGACGAACATTGTTTCGTCTCGCCCATTTACAGCGCTACTATTGTCATCTTTTTAAAATGGCCCGTCTTTCAGGCTGGCTCATATTTACTTCATTGCAAGCCTACACCATATCTGCTGTAATGCTGGAGGTAGGATCAAATCTTTTCATATATAAAGGTATTTCTTTTATAAATAGATGGGTGTTAAATATATAAAACAAAACATATTGAAAATTAATTAAATTTTTAATCTGTAATAGGGCTGGTAGTGTGTCAGTTCGTCATCGCTATGGATTTTGGAACCATAAAAGTAAACCACATCAAATGTCGTGCTTTTTACTTGCATTGCACCGTTTTTACATTTTGAGTAGGGTTTGTTTATATAACGACTTAAATTTATTTTATAGTTGCCACGGTTTTTACTCTTTTGCATAACGTATTGAAAATATTAAGTACACGCACATTGCTAATAAATATTAAACGGATCAATGTCAAATATAATTTTCGTTTAGATTCCTAGAATAAGTGGATACATTTTAATATTAATAGGGTCGAAAAAACGAACTAATTAAACTGTTTTTTTAATTTTCCAAGGGAGGTAGTTTAAAAATAAATTCAACTCACGCTAATAAAAAAAAATGTGACTGTAAAATCTGCGGACCTCCAAGAAGGAATTATTGTTGCAATAATATAACTAGCAAAATGTTAATGCAAATTATGCGGATGTGTAAGAGGACATTATTGTTAGAATATTATAATTAGCATGGATTGCTAAAAGGCAATCTTTAATTTTTTTTAATACACTGAACGAACTATTTACTAATTATTGTGTCTATCTTTCGGTTTTCGGACTAGCTGGAGGTTTTATATTCGTTGACTAAATTGGATCAGGCTCGTCCGCCAGTGCTCGGTCAGGGTGCGATTTGGCACCACGGGCTACACCGTGAGCACTATGCGTTTATGTTTACATTTAAGTTGTGTTTATATTATGAGTGTTGTGCTTGTGTTTTCGTTTGTGGTTTTTTTTTTGCGTTTTCATTTGTGTTTGCATTGTGTTTGTGTTTTCATTTGTGTTTTTATTTGCGTTTGCTTTTTCTTTAGTTTTTGTGTGTTGCGTTTCAGTTTTCGTTTGTGTTTGTGTTTTCTTTTGTGTTTGCGTTTTGTTTGTGTTGTGTTTGAGTTTGTGTTTTTGTTTTGTTTGTGTTTAGTTTTGTTATGTTCCTAAGATGGTGCATGTAAAATAGATTTACCGTAGCGGGACCAGGATATGCAGCTAGTGTCTCATATTTAAACATGCATGTCAATGTTTGATCTATCTTAATGTTTCAAGCTATTCTAATAGTTGAATGTGTATTTAACTTAAGACTATATACATTTGGTCATTACAATAGTTGTAGAAATAATTATCAGGCAATATTTTAATTCAAGTGTAACACATTATATAACTGTATACTTATACTAAGCACATTACAAAAAAATTTAAAACATTTTGAAGATATAAATTTCAAACAATCAACGACTAACGATTTGTATAAACAGCACAAATTAATCATTTATATTATTACATATGACGTGAGATTTAAAAAAAAACTTTTAATGTTTATTTAGATGCGTTCAAACAACCAGTCTATGACCAACAGGCCAGTAGTAGAGTAAAGGTCTGGGACAGGGTAAAGTCTCGTACTGTACTGGGTCAAAACAAAGAGGTATTTTAGACCAGTCTTCTACAGGTAATCTTGATATTGGTTCTTGAAACATCAACGTTCGCTGTAATCTTGGTGGGAGTTTGGTCTGTTTTAGTTTTTCTTCTCTCATAGGTCCAGTCCCAAGTAAGGTGGAGACTTCAATAAAAGCTAGTTTGACCAGTGGCCAGGGTTCTCTTCTGGCAGCAGCTAGTTCAGATTGTATTGTGTGGTTATAATCTAAGTCAAAGCCAGTTTTATCTCTCAGGCGAATCTCGCGAAGAAGGCTCTGCTTATCACGTTTAAAGATGCACCCGGTAGCGATTAAGAACTGAACGAAATTCAACTTATCGTTCCCAAATGCGGTTCTTAAATTATTTGAGTCCCGGTAACTACAGAAAGTGTTAAGTGTAAAATCTAATACAATTCCATTTATTAGAAAAAACTGAAACATATGCTGAGATTCATTCATATTTATGTTGTAAATACTCTTTGGACCATATGTTTGCTTATAACAAGACGAATCTCTCAATAAATATCGATGCTCTTCGGGCACCAAAGGTTCCACACCAAGTTTTAAAAATTTTGTAATTAATTTATGTTGTTTGTGTGTTTCATTATTTAATAAAGTGTGTACAATTAGAGAACGATTTTTATTGTCAGTTATATTTACATCAGCACCAGCAGATACTAGAATATCGAAGGGACACTCCTTCACTGATATGTAACGATTCATTTCTTCGAACTCCTCTATATCATATTGGTCATATATGTTCCTTAAACCGTTAAAAGCGTGTATACAAGCGTTCATCCCCTCACAGTCTCTGATATTTACATCAGCTCCAAGATTTACCAGATGTTTAAGGATCTGCAAGCTGCCAATATCAGCAGCGTACATTAGAGCAGTGAGACCTGTCTTGGAAGTGATATCGAGATTTGCCCCTCTAGTTATCAATTGGTAAACCGCTGATGATTTATCGTGTTTGGTTGCTAAGTGCAAAGCTGTTTCTCCATTTTTATCCTGAATGTCAACATCAGAGCCTTTCTCAACCAGCAGTTCGACAACTTGAGCATTGTTGGCATAGAAAAGTGGCGTTCGTCCTGCGTTGTTTGTTTCGTTGATATTTGCTGACTTTTGTGCTAACTCATGTAGAAGCATATAATTATTGTTATGTAATCCATGTTCTACAGCTAAATGTAACACTGTGTCACCTTCATTGTTTTTTATATTTACATTTGCTTTGTTATCGATCAAATATTTCGCAATCTTTGCAAAATAATTTTCTACCGCAATCATTAATGGTGTTTCCCCAAGTGTACTTCTTGCATTGATCTTACATTTTTCCCCAATCAAAAACATGACGATGTTTATGTGTCCTAAAAGGCATGCCATATGAAGTGCATTTTCTCCATCAACGTTGGTCCTATTGATTAGAAGTTTACTTCTTGCATCTACTTCAGCGGCTGTTGGTGCATTAACACAATCATCTAGCTGCACATTACTGGTAGAGCCGCAAGTACTTGCTGGTGCATTAACACAATCATCTAGCTGCACATTACTGCTTGAGCCGCAAGTACTTGCTGGTGCATTAACACAATCATCTAGCTGCACATTACTGCTAGAACCGCAAGTACTTGCTGGTGCATTAACACAATCATCTAGCTGCACATTACTGGTAGAGCCGCAAGTACTTGCTGGTGCATTAACACAATCATCTAGCTGCACATTACTGCTAGAGCCGCAAGTACTTGCTGGTGCATTAACAGAATCATCTAGCTGCACATTACTGCTAGAGCCGCAAGTACTTGCTCTGGCCTTTGCATTCTGTGCCTGTTGTCTCGCATCAGATCGTATTTTTTTGTAGGATGTAACCAATTTCACCAAGGGAAGTAATCCACTTAGGTTTCTTACACTGTGGTGTAATGCTGTGTTCCTTAATTTATCAACCAAGAACACTTTAGCCCCTACCCTGAGAAGTATTTTAGCCGTCTCGACATTACCACTCATACAGGCTACCATTAACGGCGTTTCACCGTTTTTGTTCTGATGATTTACGTTCGCCTTGTGGATTAGAAACGACCCCAGAATATATTTACTGCAAGACGCTGCGGCCACATGCAGACATGAGTTGCCGTTCTTATCTGTAGATGAAACGTTGGCACCTTGGTCAAGCATCGCCTTGATTAGCGTTAGGGTTTTTCTTTTTGAACTTTGTGTATCACAGATGAAAACTTTTTTAGGTGTCTCGTATGAATCTTCAACTGACTGGAAGCCAGTGTACGGGCTATACTCGCGCTTACGACCTGTCGAAAACAGCCTTAGCCTATGCAAGCAGATGTCCGCTGCAGTAATATACTTCACTGACAAACTGCCGCATTTCATAAGTCTCAAGCATAGCATCAACGCGGGAGTCTCATCATTGTTTTTAACGTTCGGGTTAGCCCCATGTTTTAGTAACATGACAGACATGTCTGTATTTGCATGGCTCAGGGCCATCAATAGCTCAGATCTTTTACCCTTATCACACAGAGCGCCATGATTCATCATTAGTTCAACGAGCTCTAAATTGTTATGAACGACTGCAGCGTATAGAGGCGAGCATTGTGAATCACACATCACGTTAACATCAGCTCCAGACTCAATCAGATATTTGTAAATGTCCTTGTAGTTATACAGTAAAGAAAAGAATAGCGGGCTGTTTCTAAATGTATCCACGGCATTTATATTAGCACCAAATTGGCACAATTCCTTTACGACACTCAAATTCCCATATATAGCTGCAATGTGTAAAGGCGTCCTTCCTTGTTCATCAGTGACATAAACATCCGCCCCTGCCTCCAAAAGTAAATGAACAATCGTAGGAGTAGATTGTGCAGCTATATGTAATGGGGTATGTGTACGTGTTGTTAAATCAACGTCGGCTCTCTCCTCCTCGCCTTCATTACGTTTGTAAAGATAATATACGTTGGAAACAGATTCGTCTCTTACTAACTCATTTATAGGAATATGTTCATGCTTAGGTGAATAAAGTTGAGTGCCACGTACCTCATTTAAAAACAGCTTGTTTAGATCCCGTGTTTCGTGGTAATATTGGCGTGTGGATGCTGCGTTAACATTAGCACCTGCTTTAATTAAAAGTGACACAATGCTTTTGTTTCCTTTTAATACAGCATTTATTAATGGTGTATTTTGATTAGGATCAACAAAGTTCAAGTCCGCCTTGTGAGCAATTAGAATATCTACCAGCTTCTCATCTTCCTTAATAACTGCATATATAAGGGGGGTAATTCCTCTCCTGTTAATAATATTTACCTCAGCCCCATGTTGTAGGAGTAATGTTGTTGTATTTAAATCTGATTTTTCAACACATATTTCTAGCGCTGTTTTTGCATATCTGCCCAAACAATGTATATCAACTTTTGCATTGATCAGTAACTCAATCATTTCTGTATCTGATTTATCAGCTGCAACATGAAGAGGCATCGATCCTTCTTTGTTTTTTACATAAAGCTTAGCACCCGCTTCCACAAGTAATTTAACTATGTCAGACTTTCCTCCGTATGCGAAATGAAGAGCTGTATTTCCTTCAAAGTCTTCTTGATTGATATTTACTCTCTTTTCTAGAAGAAATTTTACAATATTTATTTTATTTGTTTCAACAGCTTTCATGAGTATAGTTTTTCCGTATCAATATTGTTTGTTTACATCGACTTTACCTGAGCGAATCAGTGCATTAAATATATCAGGTCTAATAAAATCTTCAAATTGTAGTGATTCTATGTCGACTGCACTTCCGCCATTAATTAAATCGACAAGCAAATCAAAACATTTATGTTGATTAGCTAAGTAAAACGGTGTCAAAGGACTATGATCCGAATGATCAGTAAATCCACGATATCTTTCAACAACCAAATGCAGGAAGTTATAATTTTTCGCCATCTTTAAAGCATCGATGGCTTTCTGACAGGCCAAGGAAGCTCCAGCCTTGATTAATTCTTTAACACACTCAACTTGCTGTCGTTCGACGGCTATGGTCAGTGCTGTAATGAACCTGGAGTTGTTACGTGTTAAATTAACATCGGCGCCTGCAGATATCAACGTCTTTAAGGCCAGAAGGTTATTTTTCATAACAGCTATCATCAGCGCTGAAATACCATATCTATTTCTGCAGTTGATGTTACAGTTTTGTAGTTTCTCCGTCTCTCCTTTCAGAGCTAAGTCAAGCACTCGCTGGACTATTTGATTATTGCTCATTGTATCCTAGATTTAAAAAAAAAATGCATAAACTAATTACATTGATTAAAAAATATTTGTTTTTACGTAAAGCTTTGTATTTAACTATGTTTAAAAAAAGATAGACTGTCATCGACGTAAAATATTAGAAGTGGGTCAACATTGAGTTACAAGATTTGCAACAAACCCACAAACAAACAAACAAACAAACAAACAAACAAATAAACAAACAAACAAACAAACAAACAAACAAACAAACAAACAAACGAACAAACAGGAAAACTTTGAAATTTGCAATATTTTACTGCTTTGTTTAAATTACTTAAGTGGCCTGAAATAAGTAAGCCTACCATTTTTTTTTGTATTTATAGTGCTTGATAGGACAATAGGTCAGGTTTGAAGTACCTTTACTCAGTGGGTATGTACAACGATAGTTTACGAGAGCTTTGTAATTTATTGTACTTTAAAGGGAAAGTTGATATTTATGTTAAAAAATACTAAACACAAGATGAGTAATTGAGGTATAGGTAACACGACATGGAAAAGTCCCAAAGGCTTGAGAGGAACTGAATGAAGTAGAGGCAGACCTAAGCAGGAGTGAAATAAAAACATTTAAAATTTTGTTATTAGATTTATTATCTTTTAAATGCATTGAAATCAAGAAAATAAAAATTAGCAATATTTAATAAAAGCGTCAGTCATTAAAATATTTTTTAGAAATCACTTGAGCGATCAATGCATTTACTAGAGAAAACAAGTTTATTTATTACAAGCTTTTATTTAACTCACTGTCTCTGTTGTCAGTCGTCAGTCTGTCGTCAGTCAGTCTAGATCGAAACGCCCGAGCGAAATTTCGGACACTTCTAACTGACAGATTTGTTTCAACGTTGGCACGTTGGTTAAGACATGAAAACAATGCAACATGACATTAAATTTGACTTAATTGGTTGCCTGATTAATTTTTTATGAATTAATTAAAATTTTGTCCAAATTAGTTGGCTGCCTCATCAAACTATTTCGCATTATTTGACACGCGTCATCACGTTCATTAAGTGCGCAGTGGTTTATAGTCATGCAACTCTTTGTAAATTTAAAACATTTAAAGTACTGAATTTTTTTCATAAAAAACGTTGTAATAGCAAGCTTTTATGTAATAAAGCACTAAAAAGTAGAAAATGAATCATACACTACTAATTAAATAACTAAAAAGAAAAGCGTGGGTCTCTTCCTAAATATTAAAAAAGGTATCCAATACATACTAAATTGACCCACGCTCAGAGGCGTATCCAGGTTTTTGCTGTAGGGGGAGCGAAAAGAGAACAAAAAGGCGCCGAATTTTTAACACGTTCTATATACGTGTATATTATATTATATTATATTATATTATATTATATATATATATATATATATATATATATATATATTACTAGCTGTATGTCATTACTTCGCTATGATGTAAAATAAATTGAAAGTAGCACTCTGAAGAAATAAGAAAAAAACACACAATGTAGGCCGACAAAACAAAAATTGTATCAATCTAAACAAAAAAAAAATATATACACACACTACAACCAAAAACAATGAACGTAGCACAATCTGTTTTGTAATTCTTGTAAAAAAAATTGTTACATAATAATTCCTGGGAAATTATTTAAGACAAGTAAAATAGGTGAAATAATCACTCTCTTAATATAAATATGTATATATCTACACATTTAATTATAAATGTCAAAACAAATTCCTGGAAGAAACTCTGTTGGGTTGAGGGGGGGGGGGGTTCAACTTCATTCACCACTGTCCGGTCACTTTAGGTCCATTATCCAACCCAGTTACCTAGGTGTGACATTAATGTCGCTCTACACAATTGTGGTGGTGAGGTGTGTGTGTGTGGGGGGGGGGGGGGAGATAACCAACTCAGAGTGAACATAGAGTCCGTTTTTAGATGACTGTTCTAAACATACATATATATTACACACATACATATTACAGAAATAGATTTAAATAAGTAGCAGGGGCGTAGCGAGGGGGGTGCGGGGGGTGCGGACCGCACCGGGTGACACCATTTAGGGGGGTGACACCAAGGCAAAAAAATAGCAAAATATATAGAGAAAAACTTGAGGGGGTGCAAATCGAAAATTTGAAAGTTTGTCCCCGGGAAGGGTCGCAACGCCTCTGGGGAGGGGGGGGGGGTTGACACCATTAAGTGCCGCACCGGGTGACACCCGACCTAGCTACGCCACTGATAAGTAGCAGTGGTATTATGACAATATTTTTTTTACAGAGGGGTCCATGGGGGAGGGGGGTTGTAACTGTTTCATATAATTTGTAATCGTAATCACTATCGCCCAAACTGTAAGAATACTACTTCATAGTGATGACGTTTTTGACCTTGTCAAAATTTCCCCACTGCTACACAGTTTGCTCATCAGTAAATTTAAATAGAGATGCCACATCAGTTGTATTTGTTTCTGTATTGTATTTTTTTTTAAATTAATCACACGATTCAAAGTGTATATATAAAGTAATTATGTGTGAAGTTTTATGTATAACATTTTCTAATTCAATTATTCGTAAGCAAATACATTATACAGTTGCCTTAAACTTAACACCCCTCTTGCCAAGTGGTACTACCCGTAGAGGTTTTTTAAACATTGCAATGCATCGTAATGGTTATTTTTAGAATGGCAAACTGTTGCAGCTGTTAATACGTGTTGTAAATGTAGACACTACTAGACTAGTACAATAATGCTTAATTGCTGCATGAAAAGAAATCTTGTGATTTACATAGTTGTGCCGACCAAAAATATTTTTTTTTACAAATATCATTGTTTAAAACTTTGAGTTTTAAAAGTTTCCAAAAAAGGCGCCACTTTGCTGAAAATGGCCAGAGGGGGAGCGACCGCTCCCCCTGCTCCCCCCCCCTGCGTACGCTACTGCCCACGCTATTCTTTATAGTTATTTTAATAGTAGCGTATGATTTATTTTCTACTTTTTAGTGCATTATTACATAAAAGCTTGTTATTTAAACGTTTTTTATGAATTTTTTACAAGCTTTTATTTAAATCACTTCCTCTGTCATCAGTCGTCAGTCATTCTAGATCGAAACGCCCGAGCAAAATTTCGGACACTTATAACAGACAGATTTGATTCAACGTTGGCACGTGGGTCAAGATATGAAGAAAAAGCAACATGACATTAAATCTGACTTAATTGGTTGCCTAATTAATTTTTTATTAATTAATTAAAATTGTGTTCAAATTAGTAGGCTGTCTCATTGAAATATTCCGCGATATAATACACTTGTCATCCCGTTCATAGGTGCGCAATAGTTTTTAGTCATGCAACTCTAGTGTAAATAAAATGTGTAAAGTGCTAAAAATTTCATAAAAAACGTTTTCATAACAAGGTAGGAAAATATTATATTAATACTTCTGCGAGAAAATGATTCCAAAAGCCTTTTTATGATGACTATTGGGATATGGTCTTGTTGCCATCGACAAATGCTTTTGTTATTGGACGTGGCACAAAAAAGTAGGCAATACTAGTCATATACTCCGTGGGACGGAGTGTTCTAGCGGTAGAAACCTGGACTGCTAACCCTTAAGTCTCGAGTTCGAATCCGGGTTCAAGTCAGTAGACCCTCCCTGAGTCCACCCAACTCACGTTAGGGAAAGTAAAGGCGGCTGGGCATAGTGCTGACCACACTATCTCTTCATATGCCGAGGTCACAGAAACTAGGGAACTCTACTGCACTTGCCCTATAGACCGTCAGGTTTGTAAGGTGAACTTTTTTACAATAACACTTTAAATTAAGTGGATCTGATAATTCCTATAAAGTTATCCCAATCCAACTCGTTTACTAGCATTCTATTAACTATTGCAACAAAAATCAACAACTAATAAATAACTCAAAAAGTCACAAACACATATGTTTATCACCAAATCCCACGTAATGTTGCTTAAACTACGACCACGGATTATGGCTTGCCATTTATTATCCATAACATTAAAAACTGCTAGTTTATTGAAACCATTTCTGGTTAAAAAATAACCGTCATTTTCACTGACAAAACATATTTGAGTACGTTAAAAAGGCCAGTATTAATTATTATGTTGCCGGAAATCATTTACATAATGTATTACTGTTAAATGAATTATGATATGCATGTCTAAATGACTGATAAGGAACTTAAAAAAGATAATATTTTATTGAATAAAGCGAAATGAAAAACGCCTAATGTTAACCAAAAAACGAATGCTGATTTATTTTAAATGTGAATCACCACATTTATGTTTTAAGGCAAAGTGCCAACGTAATACGTCACTGATATTGTAGCAAACGTTGTATCTATGTTGTACCAGTGGTCTGTACCTGTTTGTTTGTATCGTCTCTTAGCTACGAGGTCAGATGGAGTCTCGTCTGATTCGAGACTTGGGAATTCCCAAAGTCCTCTTATATGAATCATAAAGTTCACTTAGTTTAATATGCTTTATATAAGCTCTCTTCTAATCAATATAAAGGTTTAGTTAGACTTATCTAGCAGCTCAAATAATGGGTCAAACAACACTTTCTCTAATTTACTCCACCATGAATATTACATCGCGCGGAACGTTAAAAAAACTGAATATAAATGTAACGCTAATCATGACTAAACTGAAGGATGCCATTGTCCATATGACTTTATAGATTGTGTAAAAAACTTTACTGGAGTTTATTACTGAACGTAATTTGTTCAAAGTTATCCGTGCAAGTCGAAAATTTTAAGGACAAAAATAATTTTCCGTAACATGGTTTTTAATGACACATACCTAATTTTAAAAGAATGACGATTACATTCAAGAGTATAAACAGCGTTTACCCATTCGTTTTAATATCACCCAGGATAGTATATAGGCCCTATATATATATATATATATATATATATATATATATATATATATATATATATATATATATATATATATAAAATACTCAGGTAAACGTATAGCTGATATAAGATAAACGAATAAGTTAAATTAAGCTTACGTACGATAATCCACTTGCCAAAAAAAAAAACGAACCAACAAGCAGAATAAAAAAAACTTAGCTGCAGTCTTTGTGCAAGATAGTTTCTGTTTCTATACAGTGTTTCCACATTTCTTTAGTAAAGTACATTGTTTTAAAATAAACGCTGCGTTGATCTTCTAGAGCTTAATTAGAAATTTTGTATTCTAATGTTGAAAACATTCATTGCAAGACTGTTGCTTATATAATAAATGAAAATACTGAGATAAGGTTATTTCATTCTCATAAAAATTACACGACATGTGTAAAGTAAAATGATTTTTGTTTTCTACTTACTGTAAACGCTTAAAAATGGTAGGCCTACAGCCGAAACAAGTAAGTCAACACGACAGGAATTAGAAACTGAATCGTCACAGCAGGTAGGTATCGAATGGGGCGTGACGTCTATCACGTGACTCAACAAGGTATTGATTTTTACTCATGTGTGTCCGCTGGAGGCATCGGGGCTTTGAACTATGCCTCGTTCTGCTTCTTGCGTACAAGCACGGTTCTATATGGCTGTATGTATTAGCACAGTACTATATGGCTGTATGTATTAGCACAGTTCTTTATGCCGGTATGTATTAGCACAGTTCTATATGGCTGTATGTATTAGCACAGTTCTATATGGCTGTATGTATTAGCACAGTTTTATATGGCTGTATGTATTAGCACAGTTCTTTATGCCGGTATGTATTAGCACAGTTCTATATGGCTGTATGTATTAGCACAGTTCTATATGGCTGTATGTATTAGCACAGTTCTTTATGCCGGTATGTATTAGCACAGTTCTATATGGCTGTATGTATTAGCACAGTTCTATATGGCTGTATGAGCACAGTTCTATATGGCTGTATGTATTAGCACAGTTCTATATGGCTGTATGCATTAGCACAGTTCTATATGGCTGTATGTATTAGCACAGTTCTATATGGCTGTATGAGATAGTTCTATATGGCTGTATGTATTAGCACAGTTCTATATGGCTGTATGTATTAGCAAAGTTCTATATGGCTGTATGTATTAGCACAGTTCTATATGGCTGTATGTATTAGCAAAGTTCTATATGGCTGTATGTATTAGCACAGTTCTATATGGCTATATGTATTAGCACAGTTCTATATGGCTGTATGTATTAGCACAGTTCTTTATGCCGGTATGTATTAGCACAGTTCTATATGGCTGTATGTATTAGCACAGTTCTATATGGCTGTATGTATTAGCACAGTTCTTTATGCCGGTATGTATTAGCACAGTTCTATATGGCTGTATGTATTAGCACAGTTCTATATGGCTGTATGAGCACAGTTCTATATGGCTGTATGTATTAGCACAGTTCTATATGGCTGTATGCATTAGCACAGTTCTATATGGCTGTATGTATTAGCACAGTTCTATATGGCTGTATGAGATAGTTCTATATGGCTGTATGTATTAGCACAGTTCTATATGGCTGTATGTATTAGCAAAGTTCTATATGGCTGTATGTATTAGCACAGTTCTATATGGCTGTATGTATTAGCACAGTTCTATATGGCTGTATGTATTAGCACAGTTCTATATGGCTGTATGTATTAGCACAGTTCTATATGGCTGTGTGTATTAGCACAGTTCTATGTGGCTGTATGAGCACAGTTCTATATGGCTGTATTAGCACAGTTCTATATGGCTGTATGTATTAGCACAGTTCTATATGGCTGTATTAGCACAGTTCTATATGGCTGTATGGGCACAGTTCTATATGGCTGTATGTATTAGCACAGTTCTATATGGCTGTATGTATTAGTACAGTTCTATATGGCTGTATTAGCACAGTTCTATATGGCTGTATGTATTAGCACAGTTCTATATGGCTGTATGTATTAGCACAGTTCTATATGGCTGTATGTATTAGCACAGTTCTATATGGCTGTATTTGCACAGTTCTATATGGCTGTATGTATTAGCACAGTTCTATATGGCTGTATGTATTAGCACAGTTCTATATGGCTGTATGTATTAGCACAGTTCTATATGGCTATATGTATTAGCACAGTTCTATATGGCTGTATGTATTAGCACAGTTCTATATGGCTGTATGTATTAGCACAGTTCTATGTGGCTGTATGTATTAGCACAGTTCTATATGGCTGTATGTATTAGTACAGTTCTATATGGCTGTATGTATTAGCACAGTTCTATGTGGCTGTATGTATTAGCACAGTTCTATATGGCTGTATGTATTAGTACAGTTCTATATGGCTGTATGAGCACAGTTCTATATGGCTGTATGTATTAGCACAGTTCTATATGGCTGTATGTATAAGCACAGTTCTATATGGCTGTATGTATTAGCACAGTTCTATATGGCTGTATGTATTTGTACAGTTCTATATGGCTGTATGTATTAGCACAGTTCTATGTGGCTGTATGTATTAGCACAGTTCTATATGGCTGTATGTATTAGTACAGTTCTATATGGCTGTATGAGCACAGTTCTATATGGCTGTATGTATTAGCACGGTTCTATATGGCTGTATGTATTAGTACAGTTCTATATGGCTGTATGTATTAGCACAGCTCTATATGGCTGTATGTATTAGCACAGTTCTATATGAATGTATGTATTAGCACAGTTCTATATGGCTGTATGCATTAGCAAAGTTCTATATGGCTGTATGTATTAGCATAGCTCTATATGAATGTATGTATTAGTACAGTTCTATATGGCTGTATGTATTAGCACAGTTCTATATGGCTGTATGAGCACAGTTCTATATGGCTGTATGAGCACAGTTCTATATGGCTGTATGTATTAGTACAGTTCTATATGGTTGTATGAGCACAGTTCTATATGGCTGTATGAGCACAGTTCTATATGGCTGTATGCATTAGCACAGTTCTATATGGCTGTATGTATTAGCACAGTTCTATATGGCTGTATGTATTAGCACAGTTCTATATGGCTGTATGCATTAGCAAAGTTCTATATGGCTGTATGTATTAGCATAGCTCTATATGAATGTATGTATTAGTACAGTTCTATATGGCTGTATGTATTAGCACAGTTCTATATGGCTGTATGAGCACAGTTCTATATGGCTGTATGTATTAGCACAGTTCTATATGGCTGTATGTATTAGCACAGTTCTATATAGCTGTATGTATTAGCACTGTTCTATATGGCTGTATGTATTAGCACTGTTCTATATGGCTGTATGTATTAGCACTGTTCTATATGGCTGTATGTATTAGCAAAATTCTATATGAATGTATGTATTAGCACAGTTCTATATGGCTGTATGTATTAGCACTGTTCTATATGGCTATATGTATTAGCACAGTTGTATATGGCTGTATGTATTAGCACAGCTCCATATAGCTGTATGTATTAGCACAGTTCTATATGGCTGTATGCATTAGCAAAGTTCTATATGGCTGTATGTATTAGCATAGCTCTATATGAATGTATGTATTAGTACAGTTCTATATGGCTGTATGTATTAGCACAGTTCTATATGGCTGTATGTATTAGCACAGTTCTATATGGCTGTATGGGCACAGTTCTATATGGCTGTATGTATTAGCACAGTTCTATATGGCTGTATGTATTAGCACAGTTCTATATAGCTGTATGTATTAGCACTGTTCTATATGGCTGTATGTATTAGCACTGTTCTATATGGCTGTATGTATTAGCACTGTTCTATATGGCTGTATGTATTAGCAAAATTCTATATGAATGTATGTATTAGCACAGTTCTATATGGCTGTATGTATTAGCACTGTTCTATATGGCTATATCTATTAGCACAGTTCTATATGGCTGTATGTATTAGCACAGCTCTATATGGCTGTATGTATTAGCACAGTTCTATATGGCTGTATGTATTAGCACAGTTCTATATGGCTGTATGTATGATCACAGTTCTATATGGCTGTATGAATTAGCACAGTTCTATAAGTAGGCCCTATATATTTCCGAAATGACCAATGAAACATTATTACAAACGGAATCGCGGTATTGTCGTTTTCGGCAGCCATCATTACCATGACGACGGTAAAAAAATGTAGGTCAATCAACAGGCTAAGAATTTAGACCGCCATTCTCTCTTTGATGATACCACTATCCGAGCTTTGGTGTACATAGCAAAAAATAAGAATCGATATTTGAAGCTTGGGACCAAACTTTGAAGTATAGCACCCAGTCTAATATTCGACATAGAAGCATTTAGCTGAGACCATGACTCGAAATAAGAAACATTACGCTGAGTATACAACTCTAGACCATTGTAGGATATAATCGACACCGTGACTTGAGTAGAACATAAAGAGGAACGAAAGCTCTCATAAGTATCTAGCAAAAATGTCGAGATAAAATAATTTAATATGTAGAGTCTAAGTTAGACGCACTGATTTGTTGGACTGTTGTTTTTAATGTACACAGACGGGCCGACCTTTGAAACTATTCAGATTTGCGAACTAAATTCAATATTAGAAATCGATCTCTTGCTAATCGAAATTTACAAATCAATATCTTTGCATCAATAGGGAAAGGCGTAATTGGAGTCTTGCTAGTTCTGCCCACGGTGTCTGGAGATTTAAAATATATTTTGTTGGATAGCTCAATCTGATAAATAAATTAATAGAGCATTATGTTATAGAGATTTTCTCTGTGTGAACATTTCATGATGTGTAAATGTAACAATTTGTCTTGTATCTGGTATGAATAAAAAACAACAAAAGTACTTTATCTACACACACACACACACACACACATATATATATATATATATATATATATATATATATATATATATATATATATATAAATGCATATTTATGTATAGCTTGTTACATTTCGTAGTATTGTGAAAATGTTATATTTAATGTTTGAAAATTACCGCTAAGCAATTATACCCTCCTTCTCCACAACCCCGTACCTATCCCTTCCGTATCTGCATTGGTAGGGTTTGCGTTATGGGATATTGGTTTGTGTTGTGCAGGATGTCTAGTATATATATATATATATATATATATATATATATATATATATATATATATATATATATATATATATATATATATATATTTATATATATATATAAACAACGAATACATTTTATTTCTGTTAAACCTCTAGCATGAAATACTTAAGAATTTGACAGCATTGTCCTTCTGGCATAATCAATAATTTCACCACTAATCCATAACCTAAATCACTGATATGAGCACTACAAAATACTTAATAAAAGACAGAAATTAATATCAATGTTACATAACCCAATTCACTGCCATATATATTATTAAACCCCTACCCAAATGACACTGAAGTTCGCTCACACGATAGTGAAAGTAACACGAAACTGAAAGTTAAAAACGGGAAATCTCGCTTTTAGCTAATACTTTGCCGTCAAGGAGAAAATTAGAGGGGGGGGGGGGGGGGGGGGAACCAGGCCGTTTACGGGACCCACAGCCGACCATAATTAATTTTTTTTTTAAATTGGAATTTAATTTTCGTGCATTTTTGCCTTCATATTTGGTTTGTAAAAAAATACTTAAGCTGCGGTACGAGTTATCTTTATTTATTTAAATCCATTACACAAACTCTAGTGTAAAATATAGGCTCAACTGCAAATTTTAATGACTTATGTGACTCGTTTCTCCCCTTTGATAGATAAATAGGGGACACGTAACGGTTCGAAAGTAATTCTGACAATCCAACTAAATAAGAAACACACTGTGAAGTAGTTTTATTTATCGAAATAAATGTTAAAATTGAGATTTCAAAGTAAAATAAAAATACTGAAGTAACACAATGAAAAAATAGTTTAATGATTACTTGGTTCTAAAAAAGTAAAATAAAAAAAATGCAAACAAGCAAATTATAATAGACTTAAAAAGCTGGATCCAAATGATTCCAAATTTGTGTTGGCAAAAAATACATTTTTTTTCAACCAAGATTAAATATATTTTATAACATTTGTGTAATAACTACAAAATAAATTCCGATTTCATTAAGGCTAGAAACAGCCAAAGAAATAATTACTAGGAATATAATTGTAATTTAGCAAACACGTTTATTTTTAATTTGGATTAGTAGAGTCAGATCGTTGCGGTGATTGGGGATGTTATATTATTTAATATAATTAATACAATACTGCGCTATACAACATAGACCACTATTGTGTATTTTTATTACGCAAAACAGTTGTTCTGACTGTTTTTGAAATCATTTAAAATAATAAAATAATTCTTAAAGGCTTTTACACGGCTTTCAATTAGATACAAAAATATAAAAATGAGTTTTTCTATAGTTCTCAAACTGATTTAATTTTTACAAATGTAACTATAATTTTATCGCTTGCCGTATTTTTAAAAAGATTTTTTTTTTAAATTTAGTATGATTACATAGCCTTTTTTATCATGATTGTTGTTTAATTTATCGGATTTTTAATGCGGATTGTATTTTTTTTCTCTCGCATAAATATTTGGTGCCATGGCATTTTTTTTCATCTCCATATTATTTCACGCCCAGAGCTCACGTTCTATGACTGTGTCGTCTTGCCCATTTACAACTCTGCTGTCATCGTAATTTCCTGATAAACAAATATAATTAACACATCTTAGCTATAAATATATGCAAAATACGCACAAAAAAGAATAAGCAAATACACACACAAATATATATATATATATATATATATATATGTATATATATATATATATATATATATATATATATATATATATATATATATATACATATATACATATATATATATATATATATATATATATATATATATATATATATATATATATATATATATATACATTAAGATAGAGGAAGATAGCGAGAGAAATAGTTACATCGCTGTACCACAACCACTGTCCACCATAGAGCCATTGTCCTGACAGCCATCACACCGTTGTTGTCGCTTCTCTAAAATCTCTTCAGCTGTAGACCTTATGACGTCCCAGGAAAACAAGATATCGTCTTCTGTAGTGCGGGGTGTACACACGCTAAACCTGGACATTGGATGGGAATGTTAGGGTTAGGAAGAGGTAGAGAGATAGACTACTAACCCGAAAGTTTCGAATTCAGGTTCAAATCAGTGGAACCTCCCAGAGTCCACCCAGCTCTGATTCTGATGGGTACCTAATTAGGGAAAAAAAGGCGGCTGTGCATAGTGCTGATCACACTATTCCTTCGTATACCGAGCTCAATGAACCAGATGAACTCTATATCATCTGCCCCATGTGTCTTGGGCACAAACGGAGAGAAGAAGAAGAAGTCAGTGAGACTAGTATAGTGCATTAGCGCCTGTGTTAGTGAATAAACTGACAGTCGGAGACAGCTAACGCGCAAAGAAATTATGTCAACAAATATTTAGCGAAATGGATTAATTGACCAAATTTATCGGACCCACATGAGTCAGTATTTAACGTCTAAATTTGTTTCCAGAGTCGGCGAGGCTTAGCGTCCCTGAGTCCACCCAGCTCTGATTGGTACCCAACTCGCGTTATAGAAAGTTAAAGCGGCTGATCATAGAGCCGACAACACATTCCCTTCATACACCGAGGCAAGAGAAACAGGTGAACTCTACTGCACTTATCCTATGAACCTCCAGGTTCGAAATCTTATATTTGTTTTCAACATCACTGATCTGACTTTTCTCTGATAGTTATGCGGATGATGATGATGATGATTATGATGATATTGATGATGGTGGTGATGATGATAATGATAATGATAATGATAATGATAATGATAATGATAATGATAATGATAATGATAATGATAATGATAATGATAATGATAATGATAATGATAATGATAATGATAATGATAATGATAATGATAATGATAATGATAATGATAATGATAATGATAATGATAATGATAATGATAATGATGATGATGATGATGATGATGATGATGATGATGATGATGATGATGATGATGATGATGATGATGATGATGATGATTATGATGATATTGATGATGGTGGTGATGATGATAATGATAATGATAATGATAATGATAATGATAATGATAATGATAATGATAATGATAATGATAATGATAATGATAATGATAATGATAATGATAATGATAATGATAATGATAATGATAATGATAATGATAATGATAATGATAATGATAATGATAATGATAATGATAATGATAATGATAATGATAATGATAATGATAATGATAATGATAATGATAATGATAATGATAATGATAATGATAATGATAATGATAATGATAATGATAATGATAATGATAATGATAATGATAATGATAATGATAATGATAATGATAATGATAATGATAATGATAATGATAATGATAATGATAATGATAATGATAATGATAATGATAATGATAATGATAATGATAATGATAATGATAATGATAATGATAATGATAATGATAATGATAATGATAATGATAATGATAATGATAATGATAATGATAATGATAATGATAATGATAATGATAATGATAATGATAATGATAATGATAATGATAATGATAATGATAATGATAATGATAATGATAATGATAATGATAATGATAATGATAATGATAATGATAATGATAATGATAATGATAATGATAATGATAATGATAATGATAATGATAATGATAATGATAATGATAATGATAATGATAATGATAATGATAATGATAATGATAATGATAATGATAATGATAATGATAATGATAATGATAATGATAATGATAATGATAATGATAATGATAATGATGATGATGATGATGATGATGATCATGATCATGATCATGATCATGATGATGATATGTTGGTTACCTGATGACGTAGCTCCCGTTCAACATACCAGGGACCATGTGTACCCTCCCCTTTTTGACTACTGTCTCCAGCAGCTGCTCATTCAGATCGTTCGAACCCTAAGAACACAATCATTTAAACCTTAGTTTTTCAATATGCTTCAAGAATTTTTTTATTACACGAATTCATCCCATTTAAAAAGATTGTACTACATTTAGCTCGTGAAGAAAAAAGCAACGCTAGCCATATAAAGGGAGTGGGACGGCGTGGTCGAATGGTAGAGCGTATGACTGCTAGCCTGAAAGTATCGAGTTCGACTTGTGACTGTATGTCGTACCTGAGTTTACTCAGCTCTGATGGGTACCCGACTTACGTTAAGAAAACAAAGTGAGCTGAACATTGAGCTGACCACATTAACCCCTCTATGCCGTGGTTATTGTAACAGATGAACTGTATTTCATCTCCACCAAGTGTCTCGGGCAAAAACGAAAAACAAACTATAATATAAACGGATGGTGAGGTCAGCACTGTGCCCAGCTGCCTTTTATTTACCATGAACTTCAAAAAGTATCCATCAAAGCAAGCTGGACTAAGGGACGTCCTACACCTTCAATTCCATCATAATAACTGGACTTTCGGGTCAGTGGTCAATCGCTCTGTCGCTCGGCCACAGCATCCCATCTATAATTATTATGCTTATAATACAAAATATTTTCCATTAGTTCATCGAATGAGTACGTATGTGTGAGTGTATACTTATATGTATGTAAGAGTCCTTGTGCGTGTGACTGTGTGTATTCATTAGTTCGTAGGCTATGCCTTTGCATAAGTGAGTAGGCCTATCTGTGTGTATGTACAAGCAAGCGTGTGTTTACACGTGTAATTGTGAGTTTACGTTTGTAAATGTATCGGCTCTGTTTATGTCTGTACGTGTCAGTTTGCGTGTTTAAGTGTGCATATGCATGTGCGTAAGTGTTAGCAGTAAGCTTCGCGCGCGTGTGTGTGTGTGTGTGTGTGCATGCGCGTGTGTGTTAAGCAGCTTCGCTCACCCGAAGCCTGAAGCAGACGAGACCCAGCGTCACCTTGGCGACGACCTCGAACCTCTCGTCTGCTGCCACTTGAGCTTCAAAATATTTTCCCAGTCGCACGTGCTGCAGATAGAATTATGCGTGAGTACCTCGATCCCAAACACGAAGTATGTCTTGTGAAATTAGTGTCCCCTGATTCACATTCACCCCCCCCCCCCCCCCGCCCATCTACAAAACTTTTCTTTATATTCGGCTATATTTTCTTTTCTGAAATTTTTCTGTTAAACTTCCATTATAGTTTTCAATAACCTCAGTAACCAATTTTTATTTCGTACTCTCTTCTTTTAGACATGTCATAACCTACTATGCTATCGAATGACTTCAGACCCACACACCAATTTAAGTGTTAACACATTTTTTTCTAATTTTTCTAGACTTTCTCTTCGAAGCCACCATTTTAAACCACTCCCCACTTTACCATGACATATTCTGTAACGGCCACCCCCCCTCCCCCCTCCCAAACAACGCCTAGGTTTACCTCTCTGATCCTACCTGAAGACCCTATAGCCCGTACGTCCCCCCCCCCCCAAACAACGCCTACGCTTACCTCTCTGATCCTAGCCTGAAGACCCTCCAACCCGTAAGTCCTGATGACGAACCAAACCTTCAGTGCCTGAAATCTGCGGGACAAATGGATTCCTCGGTGCTGTGTGAAAGGAAATAAAAAAAACAAATCTACAACTTCCTAAAAATAAAAACAATGGCTGTTTTGTTGGTAAAATCATACCATACAAGGCGACACATTCAATGAATGAATCAGTTCGTGTACAAATTCACAACGACAATACGTTACATTTGCGTTTCCTACCGGACATTTAGATGTCTAGGATAAATAAGAACAAACTTTGTACTAAAATAATGGATCATCAAACTCCATTCCTAGATTAATACTCGATCATAACATTTTCCTCAATAATACTAAAAGCTGCTTCTTAGAGCTTACCTAATCTAACAAGTACTAGAACAAAAAATATATCAACACAGACAAATACTGCACCATCAAATTATTCCTACTCTTTAAAATACTGTACCATCAAATTGTCCCCAGCCAGATCAATAAAATTTTCAAATTGTCCCTACCCTGATATCCAAGGACTCGTCTCCATGTTTGTGTTTCAGATACAAAGGGTCAACGGTCAACGAACTGGTCAGTGTTTTGAGATTCCTTACCCTTTGGATGTAAATACATTTGATTCTTTAAAACAATAAGCAACAATATAAAAAACACAACATTAGGTATAAAAAATACCCTTTTAAAACTGGAGGTGAAGAACGGTCCACCTGTTTTAGTGAATATCAGAATATAAAGGAAATATGGTCAGCACTATTAATTTTCCTAACATGGGTTAGGTACTCATCAGAGCTGGATGGACTCAGGGACTTTCTACTGTCTTAAACCCGGATTCGAATTTGAGACTTTCGGGTTAGCATTCTAGCGCTCTACCACTTGATCACAAAACTGGAAAAGCTATGAAGTAAAGGTCTTGGATTTTATAGCCCTAATCTAGTCTACCTATACTTGAGTTTTCACGATACCAGTTTTGACTTGTTTTTAACACGTCAGCTAGAAAGCATATTCGTGCCTAAAATGTCTGTTGCTGTCACAATCTAGCTCTCTTTCTCTTTTAAGAGAAATATTGTTGTAATATATGAAATAGTTCCCAGAAAAATGCGCAATCAAAAACTGTACAAATAGAAAAAGCGCAAATACAAAATAATTGTACTATTACACTTTAATTTTCGCATTTACACTTGCGCACTTGTTTTGTGCGCAGTTTTCTGTAGCGCAGTTTTCCGTTGCGTATATTTCCGGTCACCGTATACAATTGATAATTTGTATATAATAAAAAATACATACCACATCATGGAACCATCCACACCGACTTGAAGTAGCTTGTAGGGATTTAGACAAAACGAGTCGGCGTGCTACAGAAATAGAAATTGAATAAATGGCTTCGTACTTCAACGTCGGGATGGATTGAGAGTGGATATTTATGACGTGTTGTGATGAAAGAAATGGGAAATGGGGTGTAAAAAAGTGTAACTACTCGCTGTTGCATTTTAAAGTAATTGTTTGCTTAACCGAAAAGTCTCGAGTTCGAACCCCCGGGCAGCTGAGGCTCGTTAGCTGAGGACAGCCACTCATGTAGGAGAGACAGCTCCAAAATCAAACAACTGCTTCCTTGTAGTTTGTTCTTGGTTGGACAAAGGCTATGGAAGCAAATTCAAAAAGAAAAAGCAGGCTGAAATCGGAGTCAACAGCTTATATGGCCAAAAACAGCTTACGTTGCATTACCACTACATCTTCCCACACCGTCATTACCAAATACATCTCCCCCCATCATCATCGTTACCAAACACACCTTCCCCCATCGTCATTACCAAATATACCATCCTCCATCATCATTACCGTATACAACTTCCCCCATGGACATTACAAAATATAAATCCCCCTTAACATCATTTTAAATACACCTCCTTCATCACTACCAATATAACTATCCCCCATCATAACGAATACACTCACCTCCACACCATTCATAAAGTGCTGAAATTCCGGACAGACGAAAGCTCCCCCTGCGTACGCCGCGTCAATGTGCAGGTAGACGCCATGTTTGGTGCACACCTCCCCCACCTCTTGCAGGTTGTCAAACGAGCCGCAGGTTGTCGTGCCCAAGGAGGCGCACACCTGCAACAAATCAGAGGTGTTTTACTAATCAATCAAAAAAACATGAACGGAAATGTATTAATTAGCAGCTATACTGAATCAACAAGACTAGTAGATTGAAAAAGACTATAAAATATTGTAGACTCTAATGTTTAACTTACAAAAAATGGTACCAGACCAAGTCTTATGTCTTCCTGTGGAAAAAAAAGAAAGTTAGAATATTTAAAAAATTATAATTACTGTTACAAAACTACACGAAAGTTTTTGCTCTCAAATTAGAATTTTAGAGGTCAAAACCTACTCTACTCTGCAGAACGATGTTAGAGATCATCCATTTTTAACGTACACATTTTTATTTTATTTCAAGACCCCAACCTCCTCCACGATGTACACTTTACCTGACCCCCCCCCCCTCCCACATGTCCAATCCACATGCCAAAGGTCGATTATTTCGGACCCTCCCCAATGTGGATGTCATAAATGTACGATCCCCACCTAAGTAAAAATATGGAGGCAGATTCTAAATTTAAAAAACAAAGTATAAACATGTAAACATTGTTGTTTTTCAAGCTTTAATTAATTTAATGTGTGGGGGACTCTGTTAAGAGAGGTCTTTAAAGGCTATAATTATTTTCATTGTTGAAGATTAAATAAATTTTGGGGGTGGGGCGAGGGATCATGTGAAGACTGACCTGCATAGCTTTCTCCAACACGTCGCCCCTGAGTGAGAAGTTCTCGTCATGCTCCAGTTGTCTCAGCTTGACAAACCCGATCAGCGCCGCCTTCTCCACGCTTGAGTGAGCCTGGTAATGTAGGAATCTTTAAGGAAATATCATAATTTTTTAGGAAATATCAGAATTTTTAAAGGAATTAACAGAATATTTTAGGAAATATTCGATTTTTCATCGAAAAACGTAGTCAGTCTTTCACTTCTACACCGCTTTTTAGTGTATTTTTATCCAGGTTCTGCTATATTTATACCTTCACAATAAAATACTTAAAAAAAAAACTTTTTAAAAAACCACGTTTTTCTTGTGGACTAAAAAGTAGAAAATAACTATTTACATACATTTGATGACAAAAAACGTGGGTACGTTCACCATCAAATTTCCCGACCCATCTGCCCGACCCACGTTTTTTGTCATCAAATGTATGTAAATAGTTATTTTCTACTTTTTAGTCCACAAGAAAAACGTGGTTTTTTAAAAAGTTTTTTTTTAAGTATTTTATTTTCTCCTTTTTAGTCCGTTGCTACACATGAAAAACGTGGTTTTTAAAAAGTTTTTTATATAGTTTATTTTCTACTTTATCTAATCACTTGATTAAGTATGACTTGACTAAGTGTTTTTAAATACACGGACTAAAAAAATCTTGAGCGACCGATACGCTTTAAACAGAGAAAGGGTGTAATTTACGTTGCTGGCGTGGAGATCTACTCACGAATCACGTGATCAAATCTCCCATAAACAAACAAATAAACGCGAAGCTGAGTTAAGGAAAAACGCGTTTATGTGTATTTTAGCATGCCCAGCGTACCAACCGTGTCACCGTTAACAATGTGTTACCGTGTCCGTTCTCCGTTTTAGTCCGTTGCTACACATAAAAAACGTGGTTTTTTAAAAAGTTTTTTTTAAGTATTTTATTTTCTCCTTTTTAGTCCGTTGCTACACATGAAAAACGTGGTTTTTAAAAAAGTGTTTATAAATACACGGACTAAAAATCTTGAGCGACCAGGATTCGAACCTGGGTTGTCGCGGCCACAACGCGAAGTACTAACCACTATACGATCACGGCCAGCGCGCTCACATCGATTTGGGCCGAAGTAACTGTGTCAATAGGACTGCAGTCTTGTCGGTATCTTTAGAAATCATGTCCTCAATTTTATGGTCCTTGGGGCGTAATTAAATTAAGCTAATTACGGTCACTAATTGCTAGTTTTTATGATTGCATCTGAAATTGTTAGGCGAAAGTAGCATGCATGCCAAATTTCAGGTCTCTAGAGCAATCAGAAGTGGGCTAATTTTCGATGTCAATTTTAACAACAAACATCCAAACAAACAAACGCGAAGCTGAGTTAAGAAAAACGTTTTAAAAATGCATTCCAGTATTCAATGCGTTTCTTATTTGAAATGTTTTATTTTCCTAATTTAGTTTAGTTAAAAACTCGCTATAAATAATTTTAAATAAGTGTTTTAACCTACTGAGCTCTTGGTGTTTAATGTATTTTCACATCATTTTCATTTAATTACTTAATACTAATTGAGATTAAGAAAAAAATGGCAGTTTCTAGGCGGCGTATAAAAATTTAAAAGTAAATCCTTACGAAAATAGATTGCGGGAATAAATGGGCATGATAAAATTGCTAGTTTCATTTATAAGGATAAAGTATAAGCAAACTTTTGAGAAGGTTTTTGGTATGCGAAAAGAGTTCGTTTCTAGAATATAGACCGATATTCTAATTTTTCCTTAGAACTTACGATCCTTTGGGTGGATGAAGTAGACTCACATATGAAGAGAAGGTGTGGTTAGCCGCTTTTACTTTCTCTAACATGAGTTAGGTGTCCATTAGAGCAGCGTGTACTCTGTGGCGTTCTACTAAAATAGACCCGAATTCGAACTCGAGACTTTCGGGTTAGCAGCGTAACGCTCTAGCTCTTAGACCACGCCTTCCATTCACCCGTCTTTACTGTTCCTATATATTCCTATGAGCAGAAACGGAAATGTCTTACGGACAAAAGCCCGTGAACGGAACTCAAACAGTACCGATGGGTAGAGTACAGCGACTTGTAATTCTGAACGTAACAGAAAACCGAGGATGGGTAGAGTACATTGACTAGTAATTCTGAACGTAACATAAAAACAGAGGATGGGTAGAGTACAGCGACTAGTAATTCTGAACGTAACACAAAAACAGAGGATGGGTAGAGTACAGCGACTTGTAATTCTGAACGTAACACAAAAACAGAGGATGGGTAGAGTACAGCGACTTGTAATTCTGAACGTAACACAAAAACAGAGGATGGGTAGAGTACAGTGACTAGTAATTCTGAACGTAACACAAAAACAGAGGATGGGTAGAGTACAGCGACTTGTAATTCTGAACGTAACAGAAAACAGAAGATGGGTAGAGTACAGCGACTTGTAATTCTGAACGTAACACACAAAAACAGAGGATGTGTAGAGTACAGCGATCCACCAGTTTGGAGCTGTAGGCGACAAGTTTAGAGAGCATCTCCCCCGGTTCCCTGTGGGGGTGGGTGGTCTTGAGCCCCTGGATGGTCCGGTGTCTGGCCGACAGTAGGGCGATCAGCACGCACTCGCTGGCTGAGCTCTGGGGAGATGGGAGGGTTATTACATAAGGGCAGGATTATGATTATTGTGTAGACTGCTGTAAGGGATAAACCTTAGTTAAACGTGGTAGAAACTCTGAGGATTATTGTATAGACTATTGTAAGGGATAATCCTAAGTTCAATTTCAAAACTAGAGTAAGTATTAAAGGAATGAGTATGGCGGGTGGGTAAAACGAATTTACAAAGCATGTTAGTATGACTACTGAAGAAATAGAAAGGTTGTTACACAAGAGCAGGATTATTATGTTCTTAAGTAGGATAATCGTATAGAATATTGTAAGAAATATGCCTAAGTTAAATTACAGAACAAGAGTTACAGTTAACTGTATGAGTATGGCTGATGAATAAAACGAATTAAAAAAGCGTTTTGGAGAGAACTAATATGTGATTTGTAAGGTTTTTTAAAGTGCACGAATACCATAAACGTTTTACTTAATTTACTAATTTTGAAATTGTTTCATATAACAGTTCCCCGGGCACCGGAAAGGGGAAAAATTGGTAACGATAGTTATATACCCATCAGAGCTTGGTACTATGCTAAACTCAGGGATGTTCTACAGACTTGAACCAGGATTCAAGCTCTTTACCGCTTCGCCACTCCGTCCAACCTTACAACAATATTTAATCTACATAAAACAAAAGTAAAAAAAAATGAAAATGACTTTACCTGTATACAACCGCCTCCTTGTCCGCTAGAGTTCATGAAATGTTCTGGTAATCCAACCATTTTTCCTGAATACAGTAACTCATGTTGTTAAGTCCTCAAAAACTACAACATACTCTTCTTGGTTCTTAATTAGAATATTGGAAGGTATCCCCTGCAGCACAATTAAGGATACGTGTCAACTGGTTATGCGCCGTTGAGGCCATTGAATCCGATTTCAGCGTGCTTTTCTTTTTGGATTAGCTTCCATAGCCTTTGTCCAACCAATGACAAACTACAAGGCAGCAGTTGTTTGATTATGGTGTTGTCTCTCCTAGAAGAGTAGTGTTTCCAGCTAATGAACTCGAGACTTTTCGATTTAGCAACATTGAGCTTTACCGACTCGACCACGCCAACCCCTTACAACATATTAATAGGAAATATTTACCACTACAAGAACTCAAGACAAAAGGGAGGTTGCAAAAGTAATACCCGGGGACCGGACAAATGGAAGTGTGTGGTTGAGGCCCTATGTTCCACAAGGAGCGGAGAGGATTAAGTCCAAGTCAAGACCACGACAAAGCAACAGACACCCAATCAGTTTGGTTATGAAAGATTGTGTGACCTACCGACCCAATCCAGCACCAAATACTCCAACTCCACGCCAGCAGGACTTGAAGCCTACATAAGATAGAAGCAGATGAAACAGTGATGTATCATCTGCTAAGTGTAGTTAAGTTAGAGTGAAATATCACGTAACAGATGATAAGTACAGGTACCGTTTTAGACATAACGATCCATTATGCACATAAATAAGAGTTTATATGTTTTTTAACCTAGGATTGTGGATGGATGGTATAATCAGCACTGTGCCCAGCCGCCTTTACTCTCCCATCAGGTAGCCATTAGAGCTAGGTTGACTCAATGACGCCCCTAAACTTAAAAGAATTGGAACTAGAAACTTTCAGGCTAGAATCGTACTATAGACACATTTTCATCAGTATTGCTCATTTGAAGCGGCTGTTCATAGGGTATATTTCATCAGTTTATTTGATCGTGGCGTTTAAATAGATAGCGTGGTACTATACCAAGCAGACTATACTTTCCTTACTATGAGTTAGGTATACACCAGAGCTGGGATGATTCTCTAACGACCTCAGGAATCAAATATGGTAACCGAACACTAGACTTTTAAGTTTGAATTGGAATGTTTTACTTTTATTTAATCTATCCGTACATTTTTAAAAAGTCAGTGACCCCCCCCCTCTCCATTCACACTGCTATACGAAAACGAATCTCTCTCCAGTTAGCACTTTGCTCCCCACCTTACCCAAGAAAACGGCAGGATTCCAAGACCATCCGCCAGCATGTCCGATAAGATAGACGTGTAGGAGTGACCGATGGGCAGGAAGGCGTGGAAGTTTGGATGTTGCCAATGGACCATCTGAAAATGGTAATTAAAAAAATTATTTCAAATTCAAGATGGTTCAGGTAGCGACTGTAAATTGTAGTTGTTTGTACCGCTCTAGAAATAATCATAATCTTTTCGCGTTCGTGCCCAAGACATACTGGGCAGATGAAGTAGAGTTATTCTGTTTCAGAGACCTCGGCATTTGAAGGTATAGTGTAGTCAGCACTATTCGCTTTGTTTTCTTTAACGTGAGTTTGGTAAACATCAGAGTTGTGTGTACTCAGAGTAGTTGTACTGACTTGAACCCGGATTCGAACTCGAGACTTTCGGGTAAATACTCTAGTTCTCTACCGCTAGGGCATGCCTTCTCCCAAGTTATATATTGATACTCTGGATAGTGAGAAAGAAACGTTGCACGCACATATTCAAGCCCTGGTGATAAACAAATAGTCTTCAAAAGAAAAGTAGAAAAAACATGTCGAGGAATACCCCAACAATTCTTCTTCTAATTTTTTCAATTATAAAATTAATTTCTTCCAACACAGCTAAGTATTACGTGTCATTTTTTATGCGGTATATAGCCCGTTGACTCCGATTAAAGCATGCAACACTCAAAAAAGTATAGAAATAAATTCAATCATTACTTGAGTTCCTATCACGATTTTCAGCAAAGTCATGAACGAAAAAGAAATATAATCATTTGAAGTTTTTAAAACATTTGATTGGTCTAAAATGAAATTACACCTTTAGAAATGAATATATAATATTTCGAATTAAGTCAATTATAAATATTATTAAAAATATGAAGTACATTTTATTTGTCATTACTAGTTGACTTATATATTCTTTTTCTTGTATTCAAAGAAAAGAAAGTATTGTAATCGTGCAAGTTGAGTAAGTACCACTTCCGATTACCGGAAATCGTAAACATATCTGTAAAACGTCGAGATTTGTGAAAATCTCGATTTCAATTTTCTGAGAAGAAGAAATGTTATTTACGAGCTTGTTCAAGGGAGATCACTCCCTTTTTATTTAACTTTACTTAATACAATCAGACTAAATTCAACAACAAAAATACAAAGACATTTTTTATACTTCCAAAATAGTAAATAAAAACAAAGACAATTAGAAGAAAAAATAAATATACTAGCCCCTGGCATAACTGCCTTCTCGAAGTCAGCCATAATGGATTCCCATTTCTCTCCCTTTTCCGGGGCGTTTTCCGGAAGTAGTTTCCTTAAATAGCCGATCTCCACATCCGGCAGAACTTTCTTGGACCGGATGTTGTCCACGTAGTCAGCGATGAAGTCCATCACCTCAGCTCCTCTTCTTTTAAACTCTAGCGTGTCCATACTGCTGTCTGGTTTGAGGATGATTTAAATATCTTTACTGTCTCGTATATACAAAGTATAGAGAAAGTCTTATCATCGTGCAAAAAATTCGAGATTTTTGCAAATCTCGACGTTTTACACCTCCCTGAGTCGGAAAACATAGTTTTGCAATCTTGTCCGTATGTCTGTCTGTGTGTGTGTATGTGTCTGTGTGTGTGTATGTGTGTAAACACGATAACTTGGGTACCGTTATAGCTAGGTTGATGACATTTCATATGTATGTATCATATCAAAATCGTAGATCGGTATCAACTTTTGAGCGATTTCCAATAACCGGAAGTGGAACTTTTTCTTCTTTGAATTTTTCAAAAGCCTATAACTTGAGTACTATTTCAGATAGATAAATGAAATTTCTAGAAGATCTAATACTCTGCCTTCTGTCAAATTTTGAGTAATTTCCGTTGACCGGAAGTAGTAGTTTTCGCTATTTCCGATTTCTCAAAAAATACGCATGTGAATTTGTGAAGTATTAATAACGAGCCGGCCCGCGGCATAACATACGCCGCTATTTAGTTGTTTCTAATTTTCAATAATTCATAATTTGTGAATTCGACAGTACCAACGCTGACACTGAAAATATTTCTTTAAAACACTATAAGTAGCTCGTTAAGGACCATAACCCCCCCTTCCTTCCCTCCCCCTCCCTTCCTTCCCTCCCCCCCTCCTCCCCCCCCCCCCCCCCCTACGTTTAAAATCGTTGGCTCTGCTTGTAAACATTTAGAGTGAACACAGCTCACTAAAACCATGTAGGGGTGGGGAGGTAGGGAGAGCGTTTGCAGCTTGTTTTCTAACGGCTCGAAGAGGAGAATTATATATATAGATATTCAGTACTATTAATTATGTACATTTTGTTTGGCGTTCACTTGGTGTGCAATTCTTTTTTCTACAAGATTTTTTTTTCTTTTAAAAGTTTAATCCAAAAGGATTAAAAATCATGTCTATATCCCCAGTTGCCATCCCCTGTTGTTTTAGATAAGAATATTCGAGAAAGTTTAGTGGAGATCACTACCGGTTTATTTTTAAACGATATGCTTTTACTTGAAATAAAAGTTACACATCATATTTTTAAATATATAGAAATTCCTAAAAAAAATTAATGTTTTTGGTAGGCCCTATTTATAATTTAGATTTAAAATAGAATTATGAAACGCTTGCATAGATAAAAGAAATATTATTGAGGATACTGTGAGGTACCTGGGTCATATCGGGTAAAATTAAGGTGGTTGCGAATCTATAGGAAAAATATGTAAACATTGTTGTATATTTTACCATTTAAATTCTATTACTTTTTATCTTTTGAAATCTGTAATGTGATTTTATTTTATATGGCCTATGTTGAATAGCAGTGGTTGAATAAAAAATGTTAAATGGGATATTGAATTTGGAAATGGCCTAGTTGTAGAGAGCTATACACGAAAGTCTAGAGTTCGAATCCGAGTTTCAGTCAGTAGAGCGTCCACCCAGCTCTGATGGGTACCTAACTTACGTTATGGAAAGCAAAGGCGGCTGGGTATAATGCTAACCACACTATCGCTTCATATGTCGAGGTCTTTACTTCATCTGCCCCATGTGTCTTAGGCACTAACGGGAAAAGATGGTGCTTCCATTAGGAAATTACATTTTATAAGTTATAAAAAAAAATACTAGAATCACATGGTTTAAGATATTATTAAACAAACAAATCATTAAATAAATGATACGCTACCTTATATTTTTTTTAATAAATAATTAGGTAAAATATTGATTTGATAAAAAACGATTCAATAGTTGATTTATGAATCTGAATTTAGTTAATATACAATACTGAATTTAATATTGATAATTTAATGTTGATAACAATCTCGTTACGTTATTTAAAACTCACGAGTACAGACTTAATTACATATTTCACGAAACACAAAACTCCAAGGGAAATAAAAATAAAACAGTGAAGAGTTATTTATAACCCTGTCCTCGGTGTCATCAAAGTGGCATCACTGAGAATTGGGTCAAAGTCCAGCCAATGAGAGCAAGCCCGTGTTGTGTAATGTGAAAAAGTGAGACAGTTGACAGACTTCCCATATAGAACTAGTTGCATGCATGCTGTTTCGTGAAGGTGAAGCATTCATGCCTAGTCATGGTCATAAGGTGTTGCTAATAGAGTACCTGGTGCAACATGGGACAAGAGATTTTAGATAATTAAAAAAAAGAAGATAAGTTTGATCAACACTGGATTAACACACACTCACACACACTCGAACACACACAAACACACATGTACACAATATATATATATATATATATATATATATATATATATATATATATATATATGTATATATGTATATATGTATATAAATATATAGGCCTTGGTATTTTCAATATTTATATACATATATATATGTAATCAAATATAGGCCTAATAATACAGATATATCGCTGGGCAACCCGCCTTATTAAAATAACTGTTACAAATACTGTAGTCCACACAGTTGATAGTAAAGGTGTAATGGTATGAAGCAACAATTCAAAAGTGCGTTGTTTAGAGGAAGAATATGATCGCAGCTTTAGGATTTAACATAGTTTAAAATCGAATTTATAATAACGGTCATGAATAGGGTCAACATTTATCCATGTTGAGATTAACGACACCACTTAGATTAGATCCGACTGTCGTTTATTCAGTACCACAAGCTGCCTCAATAAAACATGGGATTAATAGCTTTAATGTATATTTACATAATACTCTAGCATAGCTGTAACACTGCCTCAATGAGGATAAGGTGTAATGATCACCCACTGTTGTGTAGTGTGTTTACGGGCTGACCTTCATACGCAGCAAAAACAACGAGATCAGCTGATTTATTGCGTACAGAGAATTGCAATTTCCAGTACAATAGCAAGTACATAGATAGATCTATAGCCCTTGATAAGGTCTATACACAACTCGTTATTCAATGCCCGTGTCAGCAACTGCCATGGTCACTCGCAGCCTGGATTTCAATGTCTCGGACACAGACGCAGCTACCCAGCGTCCCAGAGGTCACATGACATCAGAAACATTGCTCACTTATACATTTTATACATACAAATAAGCTACTTTTTCATATTTCTTAGCTATAAGATATACATTTTCCTAGCTCTAACTATGGGATATAGATTGGTTTTTTTTTCAAAAGTTTTTTTTTTTTAGATATTGCAATAAACGCGTAGGCCTAATTACAAAATGCTAAACACAATTATATTCAAATTATATAAATAAAACTGAAAATGGAGCAACTCAAATATGTATCGATGTAGTATATTTAATATTATTAGTCATTATTCAGCTGCTTTGACATACGTCTCTTGTTCATTAGCTCACAAGAATAAAAAATAAGTACCGTCTAGCTTTGTATTCATTTTTTTAGAACCTATTTAGATCTATTATGTGGTTCAGTGATGTTATTTTATCTAACGTATAAATCCGGGTATTAAAATGCTCCCGGTACATTTTTAGAAATAACGAGCCGGCCCGCGGCATAACATACGCCGCTATTTAGTTGTTTCTAATTTTCAATAATTCATAATTTGTGAATTCGACAGTACCAACGCTGACACTGAAAATATTTCTTTAAAACACTATAAGTAGCTCGTTAAGGACCATAACCCCCCCCCCCCCCTTCCTTCCCCCCCCCCCCTCCCCCCCCCCTACGTTTAAAATCGTTGGCTCTGCTTGTAAACATTTAGAGTGAACACAGCTCACTAAAACCATGTAGGGGTGGGGAGGTAGGGAGAGCGTTTGCAGCTTGTTTTCTAACGGCTCGAAGAGGAGAATTATATATATAGATTTTTAAACAACGTCACACATTATTTTGAATCTAAATGCCGATAAAAAAAAAATTAACAAAAACAAACCATTATTAACAAGCTTTTATATTTGCACTAAAAGAAAGAATTTTTTTTCTAAAATAGCGCTAAAAAACCATAAAGAAAATCGAGGTCGCCATGTTATGTATTTAATAACTGCACTGAACAAACATTGTATAAACGACCCGCGTAAAACCCCCCCGATCTAATAATTTTTTCGCAATCGCTGGATTACACTTTAACTTATGTTAGTTGTGGGATTTGAATAAAAAAATATAATTAATAAGATATGAGTAATTAGGTACAAAAGCCATCCGTATTTACTCTGTTCATACCCGTGGCTTTGGTTCAAAATAAAATTAATTAAAAATGAGTAATTAGATATTAAATTTAATAACTCTGAAGCTCATACATTACGTACATCAACAAGGTTATGTTTTATTAATAACGTGAATAATATTATTAACTGGGTCAGCGAAAGTGCAGAATTTTTACGGCTGTAAGCAATAGTACTATGTTTCATTATCTACCATTCGATAGTTTTCCTGTTTAATAGATGTATTCAAATTTTCTTTGCGTGACTCAAGGTTGTGGTAAAGTATATGTAGGTAAATTGTCCTTAAGCCAGATAATTGGCTACCTCAGAATACAGATAACTCTACCTCATGTGTCCTACCCAACTTTGAAAGGATAACTTACTCCCATTGTGAGCCCCATTAACCATGTTTGGTGTTCATGAATTTATTTAATTTAACTTCTTCTTCTTCGTTCTTAATTTTAGTGTTGGAAGGGATCCCCTCCAACACAATTAAGCGTCAATTGGTTTCAGCTCTTCTTTTTGGATTTGCTTTTTTAATTTTTAATTTAACGATACCTATAGTACTAAAATCTCTCCAATATGTTCGTAACTCTGTTTAGTGTCACCCTAAACTCAAGATCTATTCTTTGTTCTCAATTCTAAATTAACGCTTCCTTGCTCATGCAATATGTCCTTAAAACTGAATGTTTCTTTATCCCTATGTGTTCCCATATTGTCCCCAATTAAAGATGTCCTTAATGCTCTCAAATATGCTCTATATAATGTTAACTCATCAAGCATTCTCTAGGTATGAGCATCTGTATAGGATTCGTCTCAAACTTTTCAAGAAAGATCCATAGCAGTTCAAGAAGGTCTTCATCTTAAAAACCTCCCTTTAGTATAACCTAACTCATCAAGAAGAGAGCTAATGTTTTTTTGCTTTGTGTTGAATCATTGTATTATGGTGCTTAAAACTTGCATAATATTAGTCTACTGATTTGAATTTAAATTAAAAAAGAAAATGCGTTTTATGGAATTAAGGTTATATATTTTTTAAAACAATTTTTAAACCGAAGTGGAAAATAAAATTGTCGAGTCAGGGAGTTCAGTTTATAGTACGTTGTAAAAATTTTTTTTTGAAAGATGGGATCTTAATCTGGGCCTGAGTTTGCATAACGTCCCTGAGTCCACTCAGCTCTGACGGATACCTGGCTCGTATTGGGTAAAGTAAAGTAAATGCGGCTGGGCATAGTAGTGACCAGACCATTCTTTCATATGCCGAGGTAAAGAAATACATGAAATTTACTTCATCTGGCTTAGGAATCAAAATGTCTAAAAGGGAAACTGTACATACATTAGAACAGATATGAAACAATGAAAAAAAAAGGTTGATTGCTTATCGGTTTTGAATTAAACACACCACTCTTATCTTAGTTCTTGGCAGTACTGATTAAAACAGAAATAAAATAATTCGCTTATTAACGGTGTATTGTGTAGAAAGTTTACCATGATTAAATCAATATTTTGATCTCTGTATTAATGACGAAATATATAAGAACGGTTTCATGAATGCGTTACCAATCTTGTGTTCTTAGACGCTTGTCATTGTTTTCTAAAACTGAGTTATTTAAAAGTAAGCAATACCTGCGCTTGGATCATAAATATCGGGACACGGTAGTTAGGGCGGAGTCTTCTCGATAAACTGAAGCCAACAGGGATGTCTTGGGAGACTGCAAAATTAATAGCCGGGAATCGGACGAAATGGAAGGAAAGAGTAGAGACCCTATGTTCCATAAGGAGCAAAGAAGACTAAGTTAATTCAAGTCACTTGTTTATGTTACCACGATATATGAAGGGATAGTGTGGTCAGAAATATGTTCAGACGCCTTTAGTTTCCTTAACGTAAGTCAGGTACCCATCAGACCTGGGTGGACTCAAGGTCGTTCTACGGACTTGAACCCGGATTCGAACTCGAGACGTTGATTACAGCGTCCGATTACCTCCAGGTAAAATGCTTTAAAATACTTGTATTAATAACCGTTGTTTTACGAACACTGCCATTTCAATTTGAACTACAAGGCATTTTTTTAAAATACGTAAGATTTTGTATTAAAAAATTCCGTTAGCTATAAAACAAAAATAGGCTACGGGTTGCTTTTACAGAGTAACAAACTATATGCTTCGTAAAAACAAAATCAAAAAGCAACAAAAGAATGAATTAACTAATACTTTTAATGAAACAAAATAAAATTGCTTTTTATTTTTAACGAAACTTAGAAATATATATCACATACGGAAATTTTCTTTTGATAGCATACAGATGTTAATTTTAATTTAGCATGCACCTATTACACGTCTTTAATTTGTAAAAACAAGTTAATTAAAAAGTCTAGTGACATTTAAGCGCAATTTCCTTATGTTATCTAAAAATAGCTCTGTCGTAGCGTAAATCAAGAGCAGGGTTAGTAAAACCATTGGTTAGTTATTAAAACGTTTTTTATTAATTATTTTTTTCAGTATTTTACATGTTTTATTTACAATAGAGTTACATGACTAAAAACCATTGCGCGCCTAGCTACCGAACGTGATGTCGCAGCCGTTGAACGTGATGGTGCAGCTATTGAACGTGATGGCGCAGCTATTGAACGTGATGACGCGTGTGGTGTGGTTGGATAAAAATGCCTACTAATTCGGTCCAAATTTTAATTAATTCAAAAAATTTTTTGTGACCGAACGAAAGGATATTTTTGAAAACTTTTTTTCGGCAATATTGTTCTAAATTATGGCAGAAATCGATTGGTACATGTTTCAAGTCCCTAAGTGGTCTGGTTGCCGAGATATGGGCCAAAAACTGCATTTTTTCGAGGTTATTTGGCTTTTCCGGGAAATCCATGAAAGAAACCCGGAATTTTTATGGCCTATGTTCATCCTCGTAACTTGCTTAACATAATTGCTTTGGAACTAGTCCTCGATATTGCTTCGTTGGGGAGGAGATACGACTTAAAGCTGCGGACACACATTTATACATTCATCCATCCATTCATCCATCCAGAAATGACGGGTTAATAAACGCAATTCTCCAGAATGGAAATTGCGCTAAAAAAAGTACTAATGTTAAAAAGAAGAGTTGTGTGAAAAAGCTTATAGAATATAAATATTAAAAGTGCTTTTTCAAAGTACAAAAAAATAAGCATTGAAGTATCACAATAAAAAATAATAATGATTTTTTAAAATATAAATAAGTAAAATAAAGTATAATAAGCTTGCTGTTAGTATATATTTAAAGTTTCCTGGATAGTGATATTTAGTATTTTTTACGCGCCACGATATCCCTATTCACCTCTACATTCTTTCACCACTAGAGCTGATGTACCTTTACTGTTTTTTCTTGCCCATTTTCATCGCTGTTGGCATCATCATTTCCCTATGAAGACAATTAACAAATCCGATGATTGAATGTACAGATGTCCAATAATAAACTCTTCATAAAATAGGTGTGTTAGGTTGTTAGTAGTATAGTAATCTTGACTAGTTTATGATAAGAAATTAAGGTTAAGCGTCGAACAGGACTAGAGTTGGGGCTAAGGTTAGGGTTAGCATTGTCATTAGCAAGACATATTTGTATTTAGTTAACTACCAGTAACTTAGAACCCATTTTTTAAAAAAAAGTTTCTATTTTTGTGCCCTGGATTTAAAACTGGTAAAATGAATACACCAAAAAAAAATATACATTTCTTTGTTAATTAATAATAAATGCAAAATCCATTAAAAAAATAAGCAGATTCACACGTACAACCAGAGGCGTAGCGACCCTTCCCGACGCCCGGGGACAAACTTTTGATTTGCACGCCCCCTCAAACTTTTGATTTGCACCCTCCCTCCCTCAAACTTTCGATTTGCACCCTCCCCCCCTCAAACTTTCGATTTGCACCCTCCCCCCCCCCCCTCAGACTTTTGATTTGCACCCTCCCCCCCCCCCTCAAACTTTCGATTTGCACCCTCCCCCCCCCCTCAAACTTTCGATTTGCACCCTCCCCCCCTCAAACTTTCGATTTGCACCCTCCCCCCCCCTCAGACTTTCGATTACTTTTTCCAACACCTTTTTGCCGCCCCTTAAGGTCTGCGCCCGGGAACGTATGTCCCCCCCCTGCCCCCCCCCCCTCCCATCGCTACGCCTCTGCGTACAACTTTACATATAAAACAAAGCGGGAGGACAGAGACAGAGAGCTACACTGCTGTACCACACACATTTTCTACCACAGAGCCGTTGGGCTGTGTGACGTCACATCGTTGTCTCTTCTTTAAAATCTCTCCAGCAGTTGACCTGATGACGTTCCAGGCGAACGAGATATCGTCTTCTGTAGTGCGAGGTGTACACACGGCAAACCTGCGGTGTAGGAGTAAATTTTATATATATATATATTCCAGATATCTTCAGTAACCCACCCCCCCGAAAAATTTTGTCCGCCCCACCCCCGAAAATATCAACTGCCCCCCCCCCCTCCACTACAGAAATTAAATTAAAATCTTGACAAAACACTGCTTACCCTCAGCCTGAAGCAGACGAGACCCAGCGTCACCTTGGCGACGACCTCGAACCTCTCGTCTGCCGCCACTTGACCTTCAAAATATTTTCCCAGTCGCACGTGCTGTCGATACAGAAGTATGAGTAGTTCGACCGCTAACAGGAAGTACTTTTTGCGAAACACCTAATTCAAGCACCTCACATTCAATCTAAATATTTACCAATAATTTCCTTTCTAACATTTGTCTGAAACTCTTCCTTATTGCTAGTGCCTTGATAAACTCGATGACCTGGCCGACTGGATTCATGTAACCTTAGAAGACGATCCTAACACTTCTGCTCTCTTCTCTTGCCGTTATTTGTAAATTTTGTTTAAAATCAACATTCCCTTCTTAACTGTAAGATATTTTTTGTATGTAACTTCCCTTAAGCCACTCCCAAACGGCTGTATCCATTGTCTTCATACCACTACATTTCAGCCGCACCCATGATTTCATTTCAAAACATTGTCAATTATTTTTACAACCAATCGCTGAACATGTTTCAAAATATTTTCTTCAGACTCACTGCTGTAAACCACGCTAAACTTAATAAAACTATCATCTTTTTACGCCCATTTCAAACTACGCCTAAGGTTACCTCTCTGATCCTAACCTGAAGACTCTCTAGCCCAGGGGTTCCCAACCTTTTTTTTTACTCTAGAGCACATTCTAAAATATCAGTAGGGTAGCGGGCACCACCTATTTTAAATCTACAAACTCCTTCCAGAGGCGTAGCGACCCTTCCCGTCACCCGGGGACAAAACTTTCGATTTGCACCCCCCCTCAAACTTTCGATTCGCACCCCTGCTCTAGCCCGTACGTCCACCCCCCCCCCCCCATCTTAAACAACGCCTACGCTTACCTCTCTGATCCTAGCCTGACGACCCTCTAGCCCGTACGTCCACCCCCCCCCCTCCCTTAAACAACGCCTATGCTTACCTCTCTGATCCTAGCCTGAAGACCCTCCAGCCCGTACGTCCACACCCCCCCTAAACAACGCCTATGCTTACCTCTCTGATCATAGCCTGAAGACCCTCTAGCCCGTACGTCCACACCCCCCCCCCTAAACAACGCCTATGCTTACCTCTCTGATCCTAGCCTGAAGACCCTCCAGTCCGTTAGTCCACCCACCAGCCTCCCCCACCCCCACCCCCAAACAACGCCTACGCTTACCTCTCTGATCCTAGCCTGAAGACCCTCCAGCCCGTACGTCCTAATGACGAACCAAACTTTTAATGCTCGAAATCTCCGGGACAAAGGAATGCCCCAATGCTGGAGTGATAGAAATTACAATAGGCTTGAAAAGTCTATGTAATCATACTAAATATTTTTTTTAAATATGGCAAGCGATAAAATTTTAGTTACAATTTAAAAACTTAAACTTTAAAAAAAAATTAAGACTGTTTGAGAAAAGTTCATTACACTCATTTTTATATTTTTTTGTTGAATATAAGCCGTTGAAAAGCCGTTTAAAATTATTTTATCCTTTCAAATATTAAATACAATCGTCCTCAACCTCTCTTTGAAGTCAAACGGAAAGGCCAGGTACAGTAAAACAAAGAAAGATGGATCGTTAAACATTCACTACCTTGATATAAAATGGACAATTATATGTTCCCTACCTTGATATAAAATGGACAATTATATGTTCCCTACCTTGATAAAGGATGAACCATTATATGTTCTTTTACTTGATATAAGATGGACAATTATATGTTCCCTACCTTGATAAAACATGAACCATTATATGTTCCCTACCTTGATAAAAGATGAACCATTATATGTTCCTTACCTTGATAAAAGATGAACCTTTTTTTGTTCCCTACATTGATAAATGGGACGGAGTGGTCTAGTGGTAGAGAGCTGGACTGCTATCCCGTCTGTCACGAGTTCGAATCCGGGTTCAAGTCAGTAGACCGTTCCTGAGTCAACCCAACTCTGATGGGTACCTAATTTACATTACGGAAAGTAAAGGCGGCTGTGCATAGTGTTGACCACACTATCTCTCCATATGCCGAGGTCAGGTTTGAAAGGGAAACTTTACTTTACCTTGATAAAAGATGGACCTTTATATGTTTCATACTTTGATACAAGCAAAACTATTAAATGTTCACTACCTTGATATAGGATGGACAATGACATTTTCCCTATCCTGATATAAGCTGGATAATCAAATTAGTACCATCAACTTTTCCCTACCCTGATATCTAAGGACTCGTCTCCATGTTTGTGCTTGAGATACAAGGGGTCAACGGTCAAGGAGCTGGTCAGCGTCTTGGCGTTCTTTACCCTGATACATTAGAACACACTAGGTTTACCATCAAAATATAGAGCAATAGAACAATATTACAAAGAGATGTGAATAAAAACAACAATATATATATATATATATATATATATATATATATATATATATATATATATATATATAATATATATATATATATATATATATATATATATATATACATATATATATATATATATATATATATATATATATATATATATATATATATATATTATATATATATATATATATTATATATATATATATATATATATATATATATATTATATATATATATATATATATATATATATATATATATATATATATATATACATGTATATATAAAATTCTATAATTATTTTATATAATTAATAATTTACATATATATATATATATATATATCCTAATTTATAAAAGGCCATGTGCGCTCTTCTCTCTCTCTCTCTCTCTTTCTCTGTCCGCAAAAAATTTTCGCCGGACATCACGTCAGAATCGGCAGCGGTATATGGAGAACTTTTTACGGACTTTTGTTGAAAATAATATGTTAGATGTTTTAAATGTATAACCACAATTTTACTTAAAGAAGAAAAATAAAAATTAAAGGCGTATTCGAATGTAGAGAAACAGTATTATTTATGCAACCGGAAAAGCATTAATATATGTGAAAAAGAACGCATAAAACTGTGACGTCACTATTGCTTATACATTAACTAATGACGTCATCTGCCGTGTTAAGAATGAAAAGAAATGAACTATTTCATTCAAATTTGATTTAGATCTACGTACACTATGAAATGTATACAATACAATTTTTCCGGCCTAAACTCATAAAATTTATTTTATGTATTTGGATTCTAGATCTAGAGATTCTAGATCTAGACTAAATCTAAATCTAAATCTACGCAATAACTAGATCTAGACGTAGACGCTAAGATCTAGATTTAGACTCTAACTTCTCTAAAATCAATTCCAAAAATAAATGTCTATATTAGGACTAAACTATTTCAAGACTTATTTATTTTATACAAAATCTTTGTTTGGAACTGGCTAATTTGGGATAAAAAATTAATTTGAAAGAATAGGCATATTCGCGTAAGTTAAGATTTTAAAATACGTGTTTCATTCTCCGTATTTTATAAGGTGCCTAAATAGCGGAGATGTTAGTGTACATTAAACCACGCAGGTGGTGCGGGTTCGAGACACAGCAAGTCAACTTGGTTAATGTATTCTTTTTTATTATGCTCGGGCTAAATTTAAAAAAAAAATTCTTTTAGGAATCTAGATCTAGATCTAGATTGTCGGGTGTCCGATAGGGCACTTCCCGGCGCCGCAGGCGCTTCAAATTTGGCATGATCTTGCCTTGGTGCGACAGAACACGGGGGCCGGTTGGCCGAAAAGTCTACGATGTGGGGGTCAAAACTGACCTCGACTGACCGGTACCTTATATGAGCTATAAATCGAAAAAAAATGTCCACGGAGGAACCTCTTCATAACTCTTGAGGTCGTAGACCGACCTTCGGGCGAATTAATTAAGCATTCAAATTCTCAATGTTTTCGAAAGCCTAAGCGAAGCTGGGCAGCATGCCTAGTATATATATATATATATATATATATATATATATATATATATATATATATATATATATATATATATATATATATATATATATATATATATATATATATATATAAAATTCTATAATTATTTTATATAATTAATAATTTACATATATACATATATATTATAATTATATATATATATATATATATATATATATATATATATATATATATGCATAGTGTTTGTGCTTGTGTGAGTGCGTGCGTGCGTGGGTGCAAGCTGAACTTTGAAATAATTTATTCCGCCTACCTAACTATTACCAATGGAGAGTGGATGGGTTGGGCTAATTTCAATAGTAGGATTGTATACATTTAAAAAAAACTGCTGTACTAAAACGTTTAATTTATGAGCTGTACAATGGCCATAGCGCTAACAAGTCTAGCTTTTCAACTTGAAAACCCAGCAAAACAGAAGCTAAAGTGTGGTTGTAGTCTTGGATCACGCAGACGTGAATTATATTTTCTTTAAACTTGGATCGTACCAACCTCTAATGCCGTTGGAAAGACTTTGTGTTCAGTCACTAAACTTTTTTCATTCACTTTTTTCAGACACAATAATTGTATGCAACTGATTAATGAACTAGAGAATTACTTACCACATCATCGAACCATCCACGCTGACTTGAAGCAGCTTGTAGGGATTTAGACAAAACGAGTCGGCGTCCTAAAGACATAGAGAAGGAAAAGAAGGTTCGTTTCAATATTTTATTCAAGACTTTGTTACCCGGGGAAAGGCTGGGAAGGACGGACGGACGGTCACTGGTAGAAGTATATATTTTTTTATATACATTCCATTTCGTTCGTGATGGTGGGGTGGGGGGGGTGGAGGTAAACGCGGATTTTTGCCGGGACGAAGCCCCCCCCCCCCCCACTGGAAAAAAAAACTGTAGTCCGTCTTACATGTATTGTTTCTTTCAGACTTTTTTCTACGGGGGGGGGGGGCACTTGATATTTTTCGTTAAGGGGAAGGGGTGTACTAAATTTTCCGGGGAGGGGGAGAGAGGGGGGCGGACACTGTTAAAAGTATATATTTTCTATATAAATTCCATTTTGTCCGGGGTGGGGGGGGGGGGGTAAACTTATTGCGGGAATAGAATAACATTCATAGGGAATGGGGAGTAGCTGTGGTGGGATTTTATTTGGCAGGGATCGGGTATCTATATATATAATTCTCTTCTGGGATCAGTTAGAAAACAAGCTGCAAGCGCCTCCTTGCAGTCCCCTCTCTTTCTCTCTATCACTATCACTACCACCCCACCCCACCCCCACATGATCTGGTGAGCGGTGTTCACTCTGTTTACATTTTACAATCATAGAGACGGGTTTGGTGACGGCTATTAGGGGCAGATAATTTAGTTTGAAACGATTTTAAACTTAGAGGAGGTAACTTAGAGGAGGCTGCTTTCACGTGGGGGGGGGGGGGGGGGGGGTTAGTGTTTTTAAGCAAATATTTTCAACGAGCCGGCCCGCGGCATAACATACGCCGCTATTTAGTTGTTTCTAATTTTCAATAATTCATAATTTGTGAATTCGACAGTACCAACGCTGACACTGAAAATATTTCTTTAAAACACTATAAGTAGCTCGTTAAGGACCATAACCCCCCCCCCCCCTTCCTTCCCTCCCCCCTCCTCCCCCCCCCCCCCCTACGTTTACAATCGTTGGCTCTGCTTGTAAACATTTAGAGTGAACACAGCTCACTAAAACCATGTAGGGGTGGGGAGGTAGGGAGAGCGTTTGCAGCTTGTTTTCTAACGGCTCGAAAAAGAGAATTATATATATAGATGGCAGCATTGGTACTGTCGAATTCACAAATTATAAATTACTGAAAAGTAGAAAAAAAACAACTAAATAGCGGCGTATGATACGCAGCGGGTCGGCTCGTGAGCTATAATGAGGATGGGAAAGGTGGGATAATAGCACAAAACACATTACGTCTTCGTCTTCGTTCTTAACTTTGTAATATTGAAGGTGGTTTTCTCCAACATAAGTAAGTATTCCGTTTCAAACTCTCATGCGCTTTTATGACCCGTTGACTCATACTTCAGCCTGTTTTTCTTTATGTATTTGCTTCCATAACTTATATCTATTGGGGAAAAATCTGAAAGACAGCAGTGCTTAATTTTGGAGTAGCCTCGCTTTGGTTGGATGCTGTTCAAAGCCAGCGAGTCGTTTCTGTACGCGGGTCCGTTCTCTTAACATTTTTTGAACGTTAGTTGACATTTGGATTGGATAGGGGGGGAATGAGGGGGTGGGGGTGGAAAGAGGTGACATCTCCTACACTCCACCTAACTACGCCAATGTAACTTCCCCATTCATAACAAATACAATCACCTCCACACCAGACATAAAGTGCTGAAATTCCGGACAGACGAAAGCTCCCCCTGCGTACGCCGCGTCTATGTGCAGGTAGACGCCATGTCTGGTGCACACCTCCCCCACCTCTTGCAGGTTGTCAAACGAGCCGCAGGTTGTCGTGCCCAGGGAGGCGCAAACCTGCAACAAATCAAAGGTGTGAACATAGCTTAAGTTGTGGTTTTACTAATGAAACAAAAACTAATAAAAAATTGTATGGAAATGTATTAATGTGTAACTATACTGAAGCAACAAGACTAGGAAAGTGAAAAGCCGGTTTTTGTAGGATTTAATGCTGATAGCGCCTTATTTCATCGTTAGAAATAACGTGATTTGTGTTTGTGTTTTAATTAGCAGGCAGATAATGGAGAAAAACAGACGATAAAACATTGTAGACTAAAATTTAACTTACAAAAAATGGCACCAGACCAAGTTGTATGTCTTCCTATTAAAAAAAACAAACAAATTAGAATGTTACAAAATGGTTACTGTTACAAAATTATACAAACAGTAACAAATGTTTTTGCTCACAGATTCAATTTTTAGCGTTCATAATTTACTCTACTATTTAGTACGATGTAAGTGACTATCCATTTGATACGTCCACACTTTTTAAAACTTCAGACTCCCCCCTTCCACACGCTGTCCACTTTACTCTCCTCCTCCCCCACGTCCAATCCACTTGCTTACATAAAGGTCAATTATTCCGGACCCTCCCACCCCCCCCCCTAATGTTAATGTCATTAATGGATGACCACCAATGTAGCTTATAGATGATTAAATTGTGTAATTAAATCGGATATTGTTCACAGAAATGTGACACAATGCTGAAAGCAGCTTCTAAATTTAAAAAACATAATTATAAATTACATTTTTAGGGAACCACAAAATTAATGCCAATCAACGAAAATTAAAATACTTTTGTTTTTCAAGTTGTAATTAAATTTAATAGGGGGTTCTGTCAAGTTAGGTTATAATTATATTTCATTTTTGAAGATTCAATTAAATTTGCGGGTGGGGGGGGGGGGAGTGACCATGTACAGACTGACCTGCATGGCTTTCTCCAACACATCGCCCCTGAGTGAGAAGTTCTCGTCATGCTCCAGTTGTCTCAGCTTGACAAACCCGATCAGCGCCGCCTTCTCCACGCATGAGTGAGCCTGGAAAGATTCGAATTTTTAAACCGGTAAACTGGGTCGCTCTTATGTACTTCAACATAGCTTTTTGGTTTGTTTGTAATCAAGTTCTGCTATATTATACACTGTCGAAGGAGGCGATATCATTTAATATTCGCAAAAATGCAGTTCGTATAAGGCACAGTAGTATTGTCCGAATTTCAAATTTTACTTAAAAAATTGTTATAGATAATTTTAAATAAGTGTTATAACCGACTGAAACTCCGGTTTATAATTTAGTTTAACATCATTTTAAATAACTCTTGAAAATAGGGTAAAAATTGGTTGTTTGTAGGTGGATTATTTAAAAAGTTACAATAATTTTACTTTACAAAAATAGAATACGAGAGCTGATAGCTATGATATAATAGGGCTGGTAAGTAGGTCATCAACCAGTTCTACGGCTCAATTAAACCTTCATGAGAAATAGAACTGGTTGGTGACCTACTTACCAGCCCTATTGATGCACCTTTGTTTATTAAGTACAAGCAACATTTTGGTAAGTTTTTTGAAAGCGAAATGTTTTAAGCACATTTCTAGAATTAAGACCGATATTCTAATTTTGATTTCGGCTAATCTCTTTTTTTTTCAGAATTTTCAGTTTACTGTAAGTACACTTTAAGTGTAGAAAAAAAGCCAGGTACAATAAGGATGGAAAAAAACAGGTGCAGTAATGATTTAATAAAAAGTCTAGTGACAATTTAAGCGCAATTTCCTTATGTTATCCATAACAATTTCAAATCGAGATAAATCATATATTCAGCAAATAAATAATGCAACACAAGTAGTTTTAATAATTCAAAACAAAATAGAAAAAATATTTATTAACGAGATCGAAAAAAAATTGCGAACGTGTAGGGGGTATTTAGTTGTCGCGCTCTCTATATTGCTTTATAGTACTGTAGTGTATTATGTATAATGTAATTTTTAAATTTTTTTTGTGACCAAACGAAAGGATATTTTTGAAAACTTTCTTCGGCATTATTGTTCTAAATTATGACAGAAATCGATTGGTAAATGTTTCAAGTCGCTAAGTGGTCTGGTTGCCGAGATATGGGCCAAAAACTACATTTTTTCGAGGTTTTTTGGCTTTTCCGGGAAATCCAGGAAGGAATTCCGGGAATTTTTTTGGCCCACAATCATCCTCGGAACTTGCTTAAAATATTTGCTTTGGAACTAGTCCTCGATATTGCTTCGTTGATGAGGAGATACGACTTAAAGGCTGCGGACACACATCCATACATTCATCCATCCATTCATCCATCCAGAAATGACGCATTATTAAACGCAATTTTCCTTTTTTTGAAATTGCGCTAAAAAAACAGGTGCAGTAATGATGAAAAAAATTATTTCAGGCCAGGATGTCCGAGGGCCAGATGAAGTAGAGTTGATATGTAGCTGAGTGTTTTGCTTTGATAAGACAGTGAGTTCAGCTCTAGGCTCACCCGCCTTTAAAAAAAGCAATGAATCCTCTTCAGACCTAACGATCCATTGGACCGATGGTGTAGACCTCGACATATGGAGGGGAAGGTGTGGTCAGCACTTTGCCCAGCCGCCTTTACTTTCCCTAAAATACCTGTTCGTGTTAGCAGCCTATCGCTCTACTATTAAGGCCACGCCGTCCTCTTCTTCTTCTTCGTTCTTAATTTTTAGTTGTTGGAAGGGATCGAGCCTTATTTGCCAGAGGTTTTGAACTCGAGACTTTTTTTCGAATTTATCAACCATGAGCTTTTGCCGACTCGACCACGCCTCCATCAAAATTAAGGAACGTGTCAACTGGTTATGCGTCGTTGAGGCAATTGACTCCGATTTCAGCCTGCTCTTTTTTTGGATTTGCTTCCGTAGCCTTTGTCCAACCAAGAACAATCTACAAGGCAGCAGTTGTTTGATTTTGGAGTTGTCTCTCCTAGAAGAGCGGGTGTCCCCAGCTAACGAGCCTCATCTTTGAACTCGAGACTTTTCGGTTTAGCAACCATGAGCTTTACCGACTCGACCACGCCGATCCCGCCACGCCGTCCCAATCACCCGCCTTTACTTTTCCGATATAACCAAAATCCGACTTGGTTAGAATCGGCGACATCCTGCCCGTGTATGGAACTCAAAAAGTACCGATGTGTAGAGTACAGCGACCAACCAGTTTGGAGCTGTAGGCGACAAGTTTAGAGAGCAGCTCCACGTTATCCCTGTGGGGGTGGGTGGTCTTGAGCCCCTGGATGGTCCGGTGTCTGGCTGACAGTAGGGCGACTAGCACGCACTCACTGGCTGACCCCTGGGGGAGAAGGAGGGTTTGTTACATAAGTAATGTTCGTCTTCCAAACCTGACGGTCTTTTGGGCAAGTGGAGTAGAGTTCACCTGTTTCTTTGACCTCGGCATATGAAGGGATAGTGTTGTCCTCACTATACCCAGCCGCCTTTACTTTCCTTAACGTGAGTTAGGTACCCATCCGAACTGGGTGGACTCGGGGATTTTCTACTGACTTGAACCCGGATTCGGGCTCGAGACTTACGAGTTAGCAATCCAGCTCTCTACCGCTAGGCTACCCAATCCCACCTGACTTTTGTAATCTTTAATCTATATAAAACCAATGTAAAAAACAATTTTAAATGACTTTACCTGTATACAACCGCCTCCTTGACCACTAGAATTCATGAAATGTTCTGGTAATCCAACCATTTTTCCTGAATACAGTAACTCATATTGTTAAAAGTACTAAAAACACTATAACATATAAATAGTAAATATTTACCACTACACGAACTGAAGACTGCAGAGATGCTTTGGGAGATTACAAAATTAATATACCGGACAAAATATAAGGCTATTGTTGAGGCCCTATGTTCCATAAGGTGCAGAGAGGATTTAGTCAAAGTCAAGACCACGACAAGCAACAGACACCTAATTAGTTTTGTTGTGAAAGTTTTTGTGACCTACCGACCCAATCCAGCACCAAATGCTCCAACTCTACTCCAGCGGGACTTGAAGCCTACACAAGGTATAAGAAAATAAAAAAAATAAAATAAGAAATATTACCATCTTAGACGTAATGATATATTGGGAAGATGTAGTAGAGTTTACATGTTTCTTGAACTCGGCATATAGACGGAGAGTGTTGTAAGAGCTATACACCCTCCTTTACTTTCCCCAACAAGGGTCAGATAGCCATCAGAGAAAGGTTGACTCAGTGAAGCCTTACAAACGTAAACACAGATGCGAGCTCGAGACGTTCTAAATGTCCTTAGTGTACATTAGGTAGAGCTTATATGATTTCTAGACCAAGGAATAAATAGTGTGTATAACTAAGAAGCCTATACTTTCACTAATGTGAGACGGGTATACAGCAGAGCTGGGATGACTCAACTACGCGCTTGCGCCTTAAGTCCGGGATCCGAACACAAGACATTTAAGTTTGAATGTTTATGTTCTTACTTCCGACTAACCTTTCAATATATTTTAAATAAGTCAGTAACCCCACCCCCAAATCACACTCACTGCCTTACACCCCCCCCCTCGTTAGCACATTGCTCCCCAACTTACCCAAGTAACCCCACCCCCAAATCACACTCACTGCCTTACACCCCCCCCCTTTCGTTAGCACATTGCTCACCACCTTACCCAAGTAACCCCACCCCCAAATCACACTCACTGCCTTACAACCCCCTCCCCCTCGTTAGCACATTGCTCACCAACTTACCCAAGTAACCCCACCCCCAAATCACACTCACTGCCTTACACCCCCCCCTTTCGTTAGCACATTGCTCACCACCTTACCCAAGTAACCCCACCCCCAACTCACACTCACTGCCTTACAACCCCCCCCCCCCCCTGGTTAGCACATTGGTCACCACCTTACCCAAGAAAAAGGCACGCAGCCAAGACCATCCGCCAGCATGTCCGATAAAACAGCCGTGTAGGAATGACCAATGGGCAGGTACGCGTGGAAGTTTGGATGCTGCCAATGGACCATCTGAGAAAGTGATACATTTTTGTCTAAAATCTTCCAAATTCACGTTCATATTAGATAAGTAAAAAAGTGAAGTTCCATTTTCAAACCTGACGGTCTATAGAGCAACTGAAGTAGAGTTCACTTGTTTCTGTGACCTCGGCATATGAAGAGATAGTGTGGTCAGCACTTTGTTCAGCCACCTTTACTTTCCATAACGTCAGTTAGGTACCCAACAGAGCAGGGTGGACTCAGGGACGGCTTATGACTTAAACCCTGATACGAACTCGAGACTTACGGGTTAGCAGTCTAGCTCTCTACCGCTAGACCACTCCGTCTCCCTCATATTATATACAGACCATAAATTAATTGAAGCGCTCTGGAAGTACCCCTGCGATGATTTTTTTCCATCTGAATTGTAAGCTTAAAGGAGAATTTCTCAACACAACCACGTATTACAAGCGACTTTTTTATGTGCCATTGACTTCGATTTTAGCCAGCTTTATTTTCTGGATGTGCTTTCATATCCTCAGTCTACCAAGGTCAATCTGCAGTAGTTTAGATTTTGGAGTTTTCTTTACTGGATAGTAGTGAGTCTCATTTGCCCGCGGTCTCAAGATGAGACTAGGAATTAGCTATCACACGCTCTCTTTCCTCGTTCACACTTCAATATTTTGATAAGCGTTAGTTAGGGATCGGTGTGGTCGAGTCGGTAAAGCTCATGGTTGCTAAACCAAAAAGTCTCGGGCAGATGAGGCTCGTTAGCTAGGGACAGCCACTCTTCTAGGAGAGACAACCCCAAAGTCAAACAACAGCTGCCTTGTAGTTTGTTCTTGGTTGGACAAGGCTATGGAAGCAAATCCAAATAGAAAGCAGGCTGAAATCGGAGTCAATGGCCTCAATGGCGCATAACCAGTTGACACATATCCTTAATTAAGAACGAGAAAAAGAATAAGCGTTACATATTTATTGACCTTAAAAAATCGATATCAGAAAAAGATCAACTTTAGATCTACTTTCTAATCGATCGATTAATTAAATACTCGAATATTCAGAAATACACTCGAATTAGTTACAATTTAAGAACACAATTAAATCGGCATTTGAAACAAATCAATTTTAAAATGCATTATCATCTAAAATATGTAGAAATCTGAAATTCATTGGCCCTTTAAAAATCAATTGAAATATATCAGTATTAGAAAACGGACATTTGAATTCAATTGAAGGATGCAACACACTATAAAGTACCGAAGTAAATTAAATCATTACGGGTGTTTTTAACTAAATGGTCAGCAACTTCATATACCCAAAACAAAAATACATAGGCATTTTAAAACTTCCAAAATAGTATATTAAAACGAAATCAATTAGGAAACAACAAAATGTAATAACCCCTGGCATAATGGCCTTCTCGAAGTCATCCATAATGGATTCCCATTTCTCTCCCTTTTCCGGGGCGTTTTCCGGAAGTAATTTCCTTAAATAGCCGATCTCCACATCCGGCAGGACTTTCTTGGACCGGATGTTGTCCATATAGTCAGCGATGAAGTCCATCACCTCAGCTCCTCTTCTTTTAAACTCTGGCGTGTCCATTTGTTTTTCTGGTTTAAAGATAATGTTTATTTCTTGTTTAATATTAGTTAGAAAAGTTGTTCGGCTATCACAAACAAAAAAGGCATTCTACATTGTCTGTATATATTTCATATTAAATTTGATCATTGTAGTTTTAATTTAAGTTCTTAAAATTTGAAATCTGTAAAGTGATGCGTTGGTTTTATATGGCCAATATTAAATAGATTTTAAAATAATTAATGGTACAATTACAATAATGATGTGTTGATTTTATATGGCCAATATTAAATAGATTTTTAAAAAATTAATGGTACAATTACAATAATGATGCGTTGGTTTTATATGGCCAATATTAAATAGATTTTTAAAAAAAATAATGATACAATTACAATAATGATAAAAACAAGATGGCAGTCGACAATAAAAAGCCGTAAAAACAAAACCAGAGGGGCCTTGAACTAGATACGGAATTGGAAGACAAGAATCTTCAATACATTTGTTGAGTCTCTGTGTCTAGGAGACATGAAGTGTTACAAAGGCAAATACAGACAGGCTACAGTCGTTCACAAACAGATATTTACGACAGACCCTCAGACAGTGTTTCTTCCAGACTTTTTTCTCCGGGGGGGGGGGGGGGGGCACTTTTTTGAAAGTGTGGACTAAAATTTTCGGTGGGGTGGACACTGTTAAAAGTGAATATTTTCTATATAAATTCCATTTCGTCGTCCCCCCCCTCCCCCCGAAGAGATGGCTGGAAGAATAAACTCTGCCTTCAAAATAAGATTGCACGACAAAATGTAAAAAAAAAAGACCTGTGGCAAAACACAAACCAACAGATTAGGACATCAAAGTAAATCGATATGGATTTGACCTACTCTGGGAAGGTAAGAAGATAACATCGTGAAAAAAGCTTTGGGCTAGAATCCCCGTGAAAGAAGGCAAGGAAAACGCCTAGGAAATCATGGAGAAGAACGGTAGAGTAAGATGAAAAACACCGCTGGGCTCACGTGGATACAGATAAGGGGAGCGGGCCAAAACTGAGTCGGTGGAGAGGCGTGAATGCAGCCGTTTACTCCACAGTGGTACAAAAAAAGGAATGAGCCTTGTACATTAGTAAAATAACACTTTTGAAGGGATAGACTACGAAAAAACCCACAAAAACACTTCTTAATTAATAAACTTTATTATTTAAGTGTGTGTATCTAAGTAATGGTACTAAAAGGACAAAAAGTGCAAGTATATGAAACTCTTCTGAAAACTATAGTTGCCATATATATATTTATTTATATTTATATATATTTATATATGTATACAATATTATATATATATATATATATATATATATATATATATATATATATATATATATATATATATATATATATATATATATATATATATAAATCAATTAATTTCAATCGTATTTCATAAACCAAATTTTAAGAATTTTAAGAATATACATACCTAAATTACATACACACAAACAAATTAGTAAGTATAATAAAAAAAATTTAAATTGTTTTTTTCCTGATCCTAACCCCTTTAATTATAAAATATAACTGGATATCACAATAAATATATCATTAAATAAATCATACTCTAACATTTGCCTAAAAATCTTAATAAATGAATTGGTAAACAAATACAATGCAATATGTATTAAAATATTGTAATGTGTTATAGGTATTAATTAAATGCGATAAACTTTTATAAAATATTGGAGAGTTTTCCTTACCAATGTTATGTTTAAAAGTTTCACAAATAATTTAATATCAGGCAATACTTAACATTTGAAACAATTTGATAAATCAGGTAACTGAATTTATATTTATAAAGAATACTTTACGGAAAAGGAAACACTAAGAGAATGAAAGTGTTGGAAGGTTTATTTTATATACCTGCTCTGTGAGGTGAATGGTGACGTCACGGGCGAATGTAGTTTTAAGTCTAGACAGTGGCGTGACTAGGTTGGGTATCAACCCTTCAAAGGAAAAAAGTATATGATATGTATATAAGTTTATATATATATATATATATATATATATATATATATATATATATATATATATATATATATATATATATATATATGTAAACAAATATTGATTTATTTATTGCTTTAAAGGGTTCACAGTAAATAGTAAAATTGTTTACCTGTAGTCGGTTATTAATATAGCTTGATGTAATACTATTTTCTCTTTAGCTAGGTTTATATCATAGTTAACCCCCCCACCCCTTTTCCCTCATCCTTTTCGAGATCGTCAGTTTGTACCAAAAATAATTTTTTAACTAATTAATCATTCATTGAACAGGCAAAAAGCTTATTTGGTCTTCATATTTTGTAATATTATTTTGTCTTGGTATCAACCCCTTAAATGGTGTCACCCGGTGCGATCCGCACCCCGCGCCCCCGCCCTCGCTACGCCTCTGAGTCTAGCCACTCACCGTCAGTTATGACACATATCTGCACAGGTGTTTGCCAAATGTAAAATTTTAAAAGTGTTGACAGAAAGCCCATAAAGCAGCACGCCTGTTAATGCGTTGTACTGAACTAATTACACAACCGCAAAGTGTTTTGGAAATGAAGTGCCTGTCGCAACATTGGTCACGTGAGTGTATATGAAAAACATCATTAAAAAGTTTCATGTTTGTTATTAAATGAATGGCACGATGTCTTTACATATGAAATATGAAATATGAAATATGAAATATGAAATATGAAATATGAAATATGAAATATGAAATATGAAATATGAAATATGAAATATGAAATATGAAATATGAAATATGAAATATGAAATATGAAATATGAAATATGAAATATGAAATATGAAATATGAAATATGAAATATGAAATATGAAATATGAAATATAAAATATGAAATATGAAATATGAAATATGAAATATGAAATATGAAATATAAAATATGAAATATGAAATATGAAATATGAAATATGAAATATGAAATATGAAATATGAAATATGAAATATGAAATATGAAATATGAAATATGAAATATGAAATATGAAATATGAAATATGAAATATGAAATATGAAATATGAAATATGAAATATGAAATATGAAATATGAAATATGAAATATGAAATATGAAATATGAAATATGAAATATGAAATATGAAATATGAAATATGAAATATGAAATATGAAATATGAAATATGAAATATGAAATATGAAATATGAAATATGAAATATGAAATATGAAATATGAAATATGAAATATGAAATATGAAATATGAAATATGAAATATGAAATATGAAATATGAAATATGAAATATGAAATATGAAATATGAAATATGAAATATGAAATATGAAATATGAAATATGAAATATGAAATATGAAATATGAAATATGAAATATGAAATATGAAATATGAAATATGAAATATGAAATATGAAATATGAAATATGAAATATGAAATATGAAATATGAAATATGAAATATGAAATATGAAATATGAAATATGAAATATGAAATATGAAATATGAAATATGAAATATGAAATAAGAAATATGAAATATGAAATATGAAATATGAAATATGAAATATGAAATATGAAATATGAAATATGAAATATGAAATATGAAATATGAAATATGAAATATGAAATATGAAATATGAAATATGAAATATGAAATATGAAATATGAAATATGAAATATGAAATATGAAATATGAAATATGAAATATGAAATATGAAATATGAAATATGAAATATGAAATATGAAATATGAAATATGAAATATGAAATATGAAATATGAAATATGAAATATGAAATATGAAATATGAAATATGAAATATGAAATATGAAATATGAAATATGAAATATGAAATATGAAATATGAAATATGAAATATGAAATATGAAATATGAAATATGAAATATGAAATATCTTTATGAGCGTATGTGTGTAGGTAGGTGAATATAGAATATATACTAGCCGTCCCGGCCAGACCATGCACTGGCATCTCTGAAAAACCTATCTGTCAAAGACCATGACTTGTGTGTTTATTAATCAGCATTTTCCCCGGCATTATTTGGATTTAGGAAATATATTATTTTCGAATTAACCCTAACCACAACCAACACGAAAAATGCAAATATTACACTATGAAGATGAAGTCTATTATTTTCTTATATTCCTTTGGTATCGAGGATCCGCGTTCAGCAGTCCGTCACAGAATTGAACTTTATGTATTATATATATATATATATATATATATATATATATATATATATATATATATATATATATATATATATATATATATATATATATATGTATATATATATATATATGTATATATATTTATATCGGAATTTTTTCATAGAGATCAGTTAACAATGCTTATGCCGGCAAGAGAGAATGAGCATGTGGATATAAAAATGTAAGCGAAATTTTGCTTGCTGTGTGATTATAAAGATTATCTGCTCCGCACTCTAAATCTTATAGCTAGTCTACAGTTTAAGAATTATTATAATAATTTCTAGACTTTGCGAGAGTGTTTACTCTCTTGCTTACTAACCTACAGCCCGTCACCCTTACTGGGTATCAGCCACCAGCAAATCCATAATCATGTATCGTGAGTCTTTCAATAGAGTTGTCGACCTCTAGTTCACTTCACTACGTTGTGCTTGGAAAGACTTTCCTTAGCTCGCCTCTGTAGGTTTTACTTAAGAGCTACTCTGCTGACGCTTCTTGATGATTTTCGTAAAGTGTTCCATATCCAGCACCATCTTCAATTCCTTATTTCTTTCTCTGACTTCAGCAGCTGTTAATAGATGCTTACACTTCCCCTAAGGTAGTTTTAACTCTAATGAAGCATAAATATCAGTATTATATCCAAGTCGATAAAGTATTTATATATTTTTTGTATTAAAGAAGGGTCCAACTCATCCCAATTCTGAGATGTAAATTTGTACATTAAAGTTCATTTTGCTCTAATTAATCTGGAAAGGCGTAGCTTTTTAATATATTAACATTTTTTGCCATGGTGTAGCCCCCCTTATTGGTTAGTATTAACATTGTTTGGTGATTCTTGGTTTGTATCACCAATTATTAGGTGAATATTTGTTTTTATTAAAAACTGTTATATAATGGAAGCTCTTCGGTCGCTTCCTGAAAATGTTTTAAAGCAACTGCGTGTGCTATTACTAATAAGTAATTAACAAAAAGGGTTTAAAAATAATGTAAAAATAAAAGTAATGTTTGCATTTCTGTCGCCATTTTATGAGGTCAATGTAACTTCTGCATTTAATAAACCTAGTTATTCATAATTTTAATTAATGTCCTAAATCGTGCTCAACAATAGTTTCTATTGTCCATAGCTACACGAGGCAGTTAGTCATCAAATTATAATTTATTTTTTAACGAAAAAATGCTAAACGAAATTAAATACAGGCTATAAAAACGAAACTGAAAATGAAGCAAAGGTGATATGAGTCGATCCGGTATATTTAATATAATTAATTATTATTTAGCTACCTTAGCAAAATGACATACACCACCTGTTCATCTCAGATAGACCCACGTGAATAATATTGCGTCTAAATGGGTTTTCATTTTATTTTAGACAATTGGTTATTTTTTTAAAGAAGTTTGGGTGAATTTTGTTTTGTGAAATTTTTACCATCAGCAATGTGGTTTAGTGATATTGTTTTATCGAAAGTATAATCCAGGCATACTTTTTTTTTCTCCAGACACATAAAGAAAGTAAAGGCAGTTTGGCTTATGCTGATCACACCACCCCTTCATATGCCGAGTTAAGGAAATATCATGACATATACTTCAACTTCCTTTGCATCATATGGTCTAAAATGGAAACTTTACATACATTTGAACAGACTTTATTTTTTTAAAAATGTCGATTTCCTTATCAGTTTAAAATTACACACACCGCTCCTATCTTAGTTCTTGGCGGTGCTGATTAAAACAGAAATAAAAGAATTCTGTTGTTAACGGTGTATTGCGTAGAAAGTTTACCATGACTAAATCAATATTTTCATCCTTGTTTTTCTGCGTTGGGCTGTTGGTATTTCAACTTACGATTTCAAGTAAGTAATAACACAATTTTATTCTATTTGTCTTTAGTGTAAAAATAATGGAAAAATAGACGTAACAAAATTTGCATTTTCAAAATATGCTGTTAGGAGCTGTTTGTGTAATGAGACTTGGGTCAGGGAGGGAAATTGTTGCTTTATGCTTCTTGTTTTACAAGCAAAACACCTCGGCTCTATTAGTAATATGGACCCGGGGGTTTCGAACTTGAGACTTTTCGGTTCGGAAATCATGACCTTTACCGACTCGACCACGCTGACCCCTATATAGACCGACAAGCAGGAGATAAATACAATACACCACATAAATAAACTGACATGCAAAAGACCATGCGATCATCTACCATTCAACAATGAAAGCTCTTTTTAGTCAGCTAATTACATCATGGCACAAGAAGTCACGTTTTCAGTGAAAACTTCATTATTATTTTCCTCGGTAGCTCGGACATCGTTGGTTTGGTTGTTAGAGTGTTAATATCAAAGGATGAATCTCAATAACATTATAGATATTGCGTGAATACTTTCACTGCATGCTTATTGGAGCTACTCACCATGTTTAAAAAAAGTGTGTCTCCCCGTTCCTACGGGAGGTAGAACGGGCTCAGCAGCTAGTATATTGTTTTGATGCTTGTATCTCCCCGTTCCTACGGGAGGTAGAACGGGCTCAGCAGCTAGTATATTGTTTTGATGCTTGTGTCTCCCCGTTCCTACGGGAGGTAGAACGGGCTCAGCAGCTAGTATATTGTTTTGATGCTTGTGTCTCCCCGTTCCTACGGGAGGTAGAACGGGTCCAGCAGCTAGTATATTGTTTTGATGCTTGTGTCTCCTCAGTGAGCTTTACCATCCCGTACTGTGACGGGTACAGCAGCTAGTACATTGATTTATGTTTGTGTCTCCTGAGCTTTACAAGCCCTTACTGTGGGCAGGTAGAACGGGTACAACAACTAGTACATTGTTTTGATGCTTGTGACTCCCAAGCCCGTACAGTGACGGGTCCAGCAACTAGTATATTATTTCAATGCTTGTGTATCCCAATTGAGCTTTAGACGCCCGTACAATGACGGGTCCAGCAGCTAGTACAATACTTTGATATTTCTGTCTCCCAATTGAGCTATACCAGCCCGTTCAGTGAGGGGTCTATCAGCTAGTATATTATTTCAATGCTTGTATCTCTCCATTGAGCTTTACCAGCCCGTACAGTGACGGGTTCAGCAGCTAGTATATTTATTTTGATGCTTACCTCTCCCCAGTGAGCGGTGCCAGCCCGTACTGCGACCTGTCCCACAACTGTGACGTCACCTACAGCCCCGTGTGCGGCTCTGACGGCAAGACCTACAGCTCCAGGTGTGAGCTATACGTCGCCAACTGCAAGAACGAGGAGATCGGACACCCAGTGATAGGCGTGTCCCACACGGGTCCCTGTTGATGTCAGATGTTTGAAAACACACGGCAATAAAGTAGTACGGTAAACGTAAACGCTGCTATTGTTGATGTGAGATGTTTATGTTTGAAAACACGGCAATAAAGTAGTACGGTAAACGTAAACGCTGCTATTGTTGATGTCAGATGTTTATGTTTGAAAACACACGGCAATAAAGTAGTATGGAAAACGTAAACGCTGCTATTTCTTATGTGACATTTATTTGTCCACAATAGAAGTGTTGAATTGCTATGCTACACAGTGGCGTAGGCAAGGGGTGGGGGTAGGGGGGGGGTTATAACCCCTCCGATGGACTCACACCCCCCTCTTTTAACCCTTCCCATGACCAATTTCTGGCTACGCCACTGATGCTACAGTTTGGATGCTTTGTCGCGCCGGATGAATAGATTGCTGAAGCTGACTCGGGTACTAGCCAATAAACCCATCGTTATCTAGGGGTATTTTATTGTTTTACCCGAATCAGCCACAGTAAAATAATACCATCGGACTTGCTTTGTTGCTGTATGTCGTTTATAATTCATATAACCATCTGTTCTGCTGAGCGAGGCTTCACCCTAACTTGTAGGCTGAAAGCGAGAGAGAATATCTCACCTGCTAGTACTTAAACTTATACCTACGTCCTATCACCCTAGCTTTTCGTACTAGAAAACGAGGCCCACACTTGTGAGCTAACAAATTGTTTCCCCTGATGCAAACAGCCCTAGCCACTGGTCAGCATAAAACTACTACTGTCTTGTCTAAGTTGTCCCTTTAGAACCGTTTATCTATTTGTCCGAAATATGCGGTGTAACCTGTAATAAAACCTGCATGAGCCATAGAATTGGTTGGTGACCTACTTACCAGCTATTATCTATTTGTCCGAAATATGCGGTGTAACCTGTAATAAAACCTGCATGAGCCATAGAATTGGTTGGTGACCTACTTACCAGCCCTATTATATCTAATAAATAACGTCTATTGATGTTTTCCCGAAGTAACATACGGAGTTTTGCACCCTACATGAAGGAAGGGTTAAAATGGTTAGTTTTTCATGTTTAGAGCCGAAGTATTGTACTCTGGGTTTGTAATCTATAATGGCAAACAGAACGTTCTTCAAAGAGGATACTCTTAGGGAAGGATCAGAGGCTTAGCGAAGGGGGGCAGGGGGGGGGGTTACATATGTCCCCGAGCGCCGACCTCAGGGGGCGCCAAAATGGGTTGGAAAAACAAATTAAAATCTTATTTTAGCTGCATTATTGCAGGGGGATGAACATCGAAAGTTCGAGGGGGGGGGGGGGGGGGGTGCAAATCGAAAATGATCCTGAGGGAGGCGCCAAATTGGAAGTTTGTCCCCGGGCGCCGGGAAGGGTTGCTACGCCTCTAGGAAGGATGGAGGGGTCGATTTTCGTTAACTATGTGGAATTGGGACAGTTACGTTAAGAAAGTGTTACGAAGCGCTTACTTCGTTGTCTTTAAGGCTATGTTTTTTAATTACGGATAAGGCTGAGTACGAAATTTTTTGGTGTGTGTGTGTGTGGGGGGGGGGTGTCTGACGGGTTTTTATGTATCACAGTAGGGATCACCTGTTTCTGTGACCTCGGCATATGAAGAGATGGTGTGGTCAGCACTATGCCCAGCCGCCTTTACTTTCCCTAACGTGAGTTAGGTACCCATCAGAGTTGGGTGGATTTAGGGACGGTCTACTGAGTTGAACACGGATTCGAACTCGAGACTTACGGGTTAGCAGTCCAACTCTCTAACGCCAGACCACTCCGTCCCCAAAAACAAGTGAACTCTACTTCACTTGCCCTATAGACCGTCGGGTTTAAAAAGGGAACTTTACTTTTACTTTTACAGTAGGGATGTAAAAATCGGCTTCAAAATGTTAAAACCTAATCATAGACCTTACGATAACAAAAGTTTAATTTCACGCATCTACCGTTTGGAACCTAATTTTTCTAAAGTTACAGTTAAATGTTAGTCTTAGTCTTCTTATCTTCCTGCTTGCTTTAAATACCACTGATAAGACGGCCGGATGAATAGAACGTTACGACACTTTGCTGGACCACTACAACACGACTGAAGGTACAAGATGGCCGCTAAACCAACTACTCTCGCTATCCTAGCATGTGCGCTTGTGGTGCTACTTGGCCATGTCTCTCAACAAGGTGAGTAGAAGTTTTGTGTGTTAGGCTAGTCGTTGTTGTTATCAAAAACTAAAAGGTAAAGTTTCCTTTTCGAGACTTACGGTCTATTGGCCAAGTGAAGTAGAGTTCTTGTTTCTATGACCAGTGTTTCTTCCAGACTTTTTTCTCCGGGAGGGGGGGGGGCGCACTTGAAATTTTCGGGGGGGGGGGCGGTAGACTTTCTTCTGTTAAAAGTATATATTTCCTATATAAATTATATAAATTTCATTTCGTTGGGGGGGGGGGGGGGGGGCGCACTTGAAATTTTCGGGGGGGGGGGGGGGGGGTAAAAATTTTTCGGAGGGTTCAAAGCCCCCCCCCCCCCGTCGAAGTGATG